>NC_137232.1:7045814-7183314 GCF_949987685.1 Ammodytes marinus
ACAGTTCAGCTGCACTGAGGAGAGAAAGTGACTCAGTTTATCTCTGTGTCTCATGAAGCTGCCTGTTCCCATAGTTTGTTTCCTCTCTGCTGTCAGAGAGGTTGGGGATCATTCTCAGTGTTTAGCACTTGAATCATCCTGTAGTGCTCTTCACTAAATTAAACTCAAATAAGACTCATACTGAGAACACAAACAGGAACGGCCACACTTGAGCTCTCTCTTGCACACACACACACACACACGCACACGCACACACACACACACACACACACACACACACACACACACACACACACACACACACACACACACACACACACACACACACACACACACACACACACACACACACACACACACACACACACACACACACACACACACATCATGCACTGCTGAGCCACATACAGTATGTGGACCGTCTCTGCTGTTGTGACAATACTGCTGCCTAACTCCACATTATAACACTTGTTGTTCATGGATTACCATTACCTATTGTTAGCCCATTCAGTTTGATGGCCTCGCTGTAGGCTTCATGTAGATCCCCATGTGAGAGTTGAAGAGAATATCTGAGGACAGCTGGTGCAGCGGTGGTGTGGTGTGTGTCTCCCTCTGTTCTGGCTCTGCCACTGGGGTGACAGCTGTCTGTCTCACAGCTGTCTCACTGCGCAGGTGATGACAGGACTTATGGTCTTCTCTGAGCTGTCTGCTGGGGCGGGCGCTGGCCGTGGTGCTGGGGCTTTGTCAGCTGAGCAGCAAGACTCTGGATCAGAGGATGAAGGGCTTGTAATCAGTAAACAGAGTATTAAGATAAGCATATAGCATTATGTACTCAACACAAACATGATTAGGTTTACTAGATAAACATGGGCGGGTTCAACTGCTGCATTGAAGCTACTGAGTGTATTCCATAATCTGTGTATTGAGCTGAATCGATAACTATTGAAATCATAACTCCCCTCACAGGTGACTGAAGGCTCTGACAGTCAACAATCACAACATGTTACTTATGGTTCAAATAAACAAAATCCATTAATATGTCATACAGCTGTCTGGTTGTTTAGCCCTTATGAGCTCACATACTGTATGTTTATTGTAGTGACTGAACGACTGACTGATTATAATACATCACCCCACTAAACATTTCATGTAATGTTATCACATGTAACCAGACAAACAGCAGGAGGTTTGTCGGCATGCATGTCTTTTTTTATTCACTGATAACTCTGCATACAGACACAAATACCGACATATTCAATATTAATGTATAACTGTAGACACATGTTTATCTGTGATGCAGTGAATCAAGCAGTGTTGTCTTTCATACATACTTAGTGTAGATCTCTGTGATAGTTGTTCCCTCTTCATTCCTTCAGGCAGTGATCCTGGCGAATAGATTGATTCAGTGGCTCCACTCTGAATAATGTCATGCTGCATTTCTGTTTGGAGACAAACGCCAGGGGGAAAGTGGGTAAATAGATAAAGGCCAGCAGACACTGCAGGTGTGTTTGGGGTTTGGGTGCTACAAACTGAGTTAGGGAGAAGGTGTGATACACTCAGATAACAGTTACACCGCCCACTCCTCTCATTAACACAGCAGTGCAGGGAAATGTGCACTCACTGGGAGATCAGTGAAGATTTGATCCAGTTCAACAATTTCCCTCCTAATGTGAATAGTATTCAGACACCTCTGATTCTGCAGTAGAATAATGATCTAACCTTTAATAAATGCTACATCAAATCGCAGTATGAGATGTCTAACTTTATCAACAAGAAGAGAACCGTTTACCCATATCCTATGAGGATCTGTTGCATGGACACTCATTGCCATGTTGGCAGTTTATTTACTCTGGATGCACCTTTGTATTGTTTGTCAAACGTTTCTGTCAAATCAGAGGATCTGAGGAGTTGTTGTGTATGACACTAAAGCAAAAGCCTGAGAATATATCAGTCCAGAGCCAGGTACAACAGCAACATTTCCCTTTTCAGATAATCATCAGGTTCACCACAGTGTTAGACACAGGGACTCTGTTCTATCGCCAACCTCCTCAAAGCAGCTTCCTTATCACCCAGAGCAGGAGAGAACAAAGGGAGGAGGGAGGAAAGCACTGAAGGAAAAGGGAAAAACAAACGCAAAAGAAAGAGGAAAATAAAAATTGATTTTAAACCGTATTTTTGTTGAACAAAAGCTTCTAATTAGCCAACACTGCTAGATGTTCGGGGGATATGTGGTTTATAGATGACAAAATAATGATTGGGAAAAGACAGAATGAAGTAAAATAAAAAGACAAAGAGGGACAACAAAAGAATACACGGACAAAAGAGAGAGAAAGACTCTAAAATGTTTCCAGCAAGTTCTGACAGGGAGCAGACATATTAATTTTTATTGTGTCACCACACTGACTGATACTAACTCTGTTCAGAACAGACCAGCACAAATAGCAACAAGTCATGTTGTATTGGTTTGGAATAATTGCATTGTCTCTGCATCAGTCAGTGCGTTTACATGCAGACTCATAATCGGGTAAATAAACAAATAGACCTCAACAGGACTGTAAAATACATGTAAACACCTTTATCCGATCTACTTCGCACACAAATTGGCACATTAACGGACAAGGGAAGTCGGATAAGAACACCTAGATAACTCGCTCATAGCCTGCATTCTACCTGCATGTATACAGGATCGCATATCGCACATCGGAGTTTGCGTTCTGCGCTTGCTCGAGAGTTCCCTGTCGGGGATTTCACAAGGAAATGGAAGGATATGACGTAATAAACAACAGTGTTGTTGCCGGTAAGGAACTGGACGTGGCTCTATAACCACTTGTTGAAAGGGCTACACCGCCACTTAGCACAGCGGAGTCAGCCATGCTCCGGCCATTTATCGAATATTTGAAAGCCCATGTATACTCAGACAAGTGACGTGGTCCGTTTGAGTGGCAAGTTCGGTATATGTCTTAATCCAATCTAGTTGTCCCATGGAAACGCACTGAGTGTGTCATTATGTGCAGTGAGTCTTGTGCAGACTCTTCATTGAGAGGCTGTTTCATATCTCTGATGCTGCACCCCAGGGCTGCAGGAGGATTACATGTGTTTAGAGCTGCTCATTTTGCTTTTACACTTCAACTCCACCAAGGACAACAATGCCTCTGGACTGACGGGACAACTCCCTGTGTATTCATATAGTAATATAGCAGCAGTGATTTCCCGAGACACTACAGTGTGATTTGAACAATTTGTAATATATTCTCTGCAGCTGTGTGATAGAAGGGGATCAATACATGACTCTTGACTTGCTCATGTTAGTGAAGTACCATAGTTGGCTAGGAAAGTGTATAAACAGTTTCATATCATATGCTCATTGCATATGCTCATGTGTTGTATTTTTGTATTTTTCTTCTTTTAATGTTTTTTTTTTCTTTCTACCTGCCAGGGACTACAGGTCAAAATTAGCCTGCATGCCAAAATCTGGCACATTTACATGTTGAACTTTGGTGCTCATGTCTATTAATGTGCGCTGTCCCTTTTAAATAAAGAAATATAAATATCCAACAGCCCTTTGAGAATTTCTTCCTCAGCAAATAAAACTGCTCTTCTGCTTTTTACCTGCAATATATGGGGCTTTGAGAGAAAAAAAAACAAGCCGCACAGACATTTTTAATTTGATAATTTGTGCATCATAGTCCTGAATGCAGGAGTGCTCCTTGCTGCCTCTTAGAAATAGCAACCTTATTTGATTGTTGGTTCAACCATAAGAGTATACAGTGTGGTATTAATCATTCCATTAAGTTTGTTCAGTCTGTAAAACTGTCCTGTTCCTACAATGCCTATCAGGATGTGTTTCCATGTGTTAGGGTGAGTGTGTGTTACACCAGTGCTTAGATGAATGTATCACCTTATATATAAAACTGAGAAATTGACTCGATGGCTCTGCTTTTTGTTTTTAAAGCACTGCATGCTCTCACTTCACTGCAGGTCTCAGACCTGCTCAGTGCTTATGAGCAAAGCATTCTCTCAGGTCATCTCACACAGGCTTGTTTTAAAGATTAAAGTGGAGTCTGAGGAAGGATATGTTAAATGTAATGCTCCGGTCCCTGGAGTAGCTTGTCAGATGACCTCACAAGTTTCCCAGTGTGGACCTCGTTTAATAGAAAGCTTAACATGCTGCCTTTGTCCTCAGCTTATGCTTGTTTATCTTTGAATGGTTGAGAAACAAATATTGTATATAAGTACGTATGAACTTTGTGGTTTAATGAACAGTAAGGTCAGTTAGGTTTAATCCTTTTTTAGTTGTTCTGTTTTAATGCAAACCACATGAGTTTACTTGTGTATGAAAGTATAAATTGATTGAAAAAGTAGCGTCCATATCATGCTCTTCCTCCTCTTCCCTCTCTTGGTCATGCCTGGGTGCTCTTGTCCAGACAGCAGTGGTGTGCAGTCTAATCCTCACAGTAATGACTGTACAGCAGAGGATTATGGGTAACCACTGGAGTTGTTCATTCATCAAGGTGATATTTCCACCTCCCTGCCGTGTGCTCCACGGTGCTGCTGGCCACCTGGCGTGCTTCAATGAACGCCAGCTCACTCCCTGCTGTGGGATTTGTGGACATATTTGTATGTTTTCCAATTAGCTGTGTGTATCACATTAATATTGATAAGGCTGCTGATGTCTACCATAGGCTGCACACCTTATCTAATTTACTTTTCTCATACTAAGATATGCAGTAAAGGCTGTTTATTTAAAGTGTATCAGATTAGATAACAGTACAGGGTGTATTTTCGTAACCGTATATTTTTCTGTGCAGTTTGGTCTTTTGTCCACACGCAAACATTACAACCGGACACTAACACATGAGCGTTTTGAAAACTCCGGCTGAAGTTGAGACCCACTGGTGTGGCGTGCACCTGGCGGAGAGAGGTGCCTCTTTTTACTCAGGTTCCCATGTTAACAGGTGAAACCGTTCACACATCTCGCCACACGGCTCAGGGAGCATGTCGGCTCCAGCTCAGGAGGGACGCCTCTTTTTGCTCCGAAGTAGACCGCGAAAATGTTACGGTTGACATCATACAAGCCACAAAACATGGCAAAGACATAAATACATTTAACAATATGAAACCCCAATACTGATGCATTTCTTCCTTTCTTTATTTTTAAGCCCTAGATGTATTTATTTATTATTTTTAGACTGTTAAATCAGGGCCGTAGTTTTTTTTTCTCTCTCTCTCCAACCTCTCTCATTTTCACAGTGTTTTAAATATCCACGGCGATGCAAAATCAATTGGGATATGGCTGGCAGGTCCAGCACTGCGGCTCATATGAGGCGTGCAATGTTAATACACAAGCGTGTGAGAGGCAGCCGTTCAGCGAGGTGGTCGCAGCACGGCAGTTTGTCTGAGCAGGAGAGCACAGGTGTACCTAGTTTGGTTAACGATGGCTCAGTTCCACAGAGAGACAGTGAGCTCTATAGCACGGCCCAGGACCTGACACACCTGAATGGGATGCAGTCGTTAGTGATGCTATTCATTACACCTGTACTTCTCTGGCTCTGACCTGGGGGAACAAAGGATTTTAATCACGTTTTGAGTAAAGCGTGCTCAACTAAATATATGGATGCAGACACGGCAATAGATTGTGAAGAATTATTTTATCATATTTGTTTCACACAAACAACTCATATCATGAAACTAAAGCTGGATGAAGTCAGGATTTCATTGTCAACTACATTTCAAAATGCATATTATTTCCCTTAAAGAATGGTTTATCAATAATGTTTTAATGAATTCTGGTTCATGTAAACATAGAGCATATTAGGCATGCTTCACGGTTTTGAGTGTGATGACCTTTGCAGACAGGTGAGGCTGTGTGTCATCACACTGCACTAGATACTGGGTCATATTGAATACAGAAACACACACAATGAGTAAAAAGGAGACGTTTTCTCAAATTCACTTTCAGACCATAATTTTAGCAGAAGTGTGATATCGCTGTTCAAGACTAACCAATCAGTAACACATGTTGGTTAACTTCACCAACTCATCGTACCATGACAAAACAAGGTGTGAAAGAGATCCGAACCTGTTGAAAAAAACAAACAATATCATTGTGCTGGCTGTGCTTAGAGTCATTTCAGTCAATGAAAGCCCGACGTGTCCTCTTGTATTTCCAGACTGTCACTGCAGAATGTTAGGTTGCGTTCCGAATCGCATACTCTTTCTTTTTTCTATTCTACATACTACATCCGACGATAAAAATAATCTAGTTAGGATGCAGTAGACATACTATTGGGACATACTTTTCTCTCTTATTTCATCATAACATTGCGCCTTGATCTTGCCTCTTGCTTTTATATCCGTCGCATCCCCGTTTGTTTTCATAACATGGACCTATAGGCTTCGTCGATGTTACGTCACTTCACGTGCGCACTGGATTGTGGGTCAGAATCGCCCAAATAGGATGCACTTTTCAACACTAACAATCTTGGCCGCATGAAGTAGACCATCCGGGTATTCTAACCATCCTAAATCTGGCCACAAGAATCGGGACATCCTAAATCTTTTTTCTACATACTATATAGTAGAAAGTATGCGATTCGGAACGCAACCTTACTTTCAGGACACATTTTGACTTGTCAAAGGATGAAGAGCACAGGTGTAACTAATAATACTAACGAGCATTTATGTCATTAATTACACCTGGTGTTGTTCCTGCTGTGACCTGTTCTAGTTTAGATGTTCCTCTGAATACAGGTGAGAAATGCAGCTCTTTAAAGAAAAATATGAAATTTAAAAATGTCCCTTTTGTAAAATTGTAAACTTACATTCAATACATTAATGTTTAACCTAAACATCTATCTCTCAAGAACTAAGTACTACTGCTTGCTAGGAGATTCCCACCTGGACTCACCTCTGACTTGGATTCACATCCTATTTGAAGCTCTCGGTCCCACAGCTGTCAGTATCAGCTGATTGACCTGTCATCTGATGGAGCTCTGCAGTTGTGGATGAATCAAACTCACTGGTGGATGTTTGAACAGAGGCAATGACAAGGTGTTGATGTCCTTCACCTCAACTAACCTATGTGAGGCTGATATCTCTGCTCTGACAGCAGGGAAGAGTACATATCACTGATATCAGAGAAGTTGGTTTAAACTTGGCTTAAACTATTTTAATCTCTTCCAGAAAAGCATTTTGCAGAGCTCTAGTGAGAGGCACACACATAGGGTTTGATCTACTAAATGTTTGTGCAAGTGGGATTTCACCTGTATTTCTATTGCCAGCAATTCCATTTTAGAGCGTTTGGATGAGTTAAGGGCTTCCAGGCCAAAGAGCACACTTTACATTTATCTTAGCGCTTGCTGTCACTCTGCTCTCCGTACAAACACTGAAACCAGCTAATCCTTCATTTCAATCGATTTCTTCTAACTTGTTTGCATCCGTTATTTGCGCATTTACTCCTACTTGATCACACGCAGAACACCCACAAATCAATTTTTTTTAGAATGCTGACTCAATTCAGCACTCTTTATTTAGGATCTTAGAGGTGTGTGTGTGTGCTGGTATTTATCATGTTGTGGGGACATTTTTCTGTTCAGAGAGTGATATTGTGAGAACGTACCTTCATTTTGGGGATAACATAGAAGTCACCTTGACGCAATAATGACATTTTCGGTGAATCTCAATACAGGGGTTGCGGTCTACGAAGGCTGCATTTGAAGACCAATTGCGTCATAGCGGCGCGCAAAAGGTTGTTCCATTTACAAGGCTCCTTGCAAGGCTCCTCATATGCGGCCGAGAAATGCAGCCTTCGTTTCACGGTTTTGAAGGCTGCATCAGATGTATCCTTCGCAGCCCAACATATCCCATGATTCATTGCGTTTTTTTCAGAGATGGCATACAATACAATAAAAAATAACAAAACAGCAACATGTTACTCCATCTTCTTAACTTTTATCTTCCTTTGTTTTTTCTTGTACTTTTTTTTCTTTTCGTCTGGTAGGCAACTTCTTTTTCTTTTTTCCTCTGCTGACAAGGCTGTTTCCGTTGGCAGCTATCAGGGTTGCTAGGCAGCACAGGAGAGGCATGTCGTCACGCAAGGTAACGGCTTGTTACGCAAACCGGAAATGCTCGTAAACGGAGACCTGCGGAGACCGTCCCGTTTAACAACGCTCGTTCGGCCTTCGAATCGGCCCTCATAGGCTATAGCCTTCATAGACCGCGAGAGCGCGTCCTACCAAGGAGGCGGTCTCTGTAACGGGATACAGCTTTTAGGTTGAAGTCTCGCTTTTAGGTGAGGGTAGACTTTGGGATAAGGGTTAGGGCTTAGAGGGTGAGGCCAAGTCTCCAGGAAATGAGTGTAACGGCCTCCACACACATCCTAACTCTACTGCACGTCTTTGTCTGACTTTTTTTCACCGACCGTGTAATCAACCTAGAGCGGCCACACATCCAACTTCAGACGCACTGCACTGAATTTCACTATTTCCTGGTGTGTCCCTTTTCAAAATAAAACTTCCAACAAGCGAAAATATGGCAAAAAAAGGCAACGGGCCACACGGATTACTGTCGAGATTCAATATTAGACTCAATATAAATCATATGCACCATACATGACACGAAAGAACTTCATTTTTAATGGGAATTATTTATGAAAACTCTATGTAGAAAGATAGGGCTTTTAGAAGCAGCGCTGCAGCAGCAGTTGAGACGTGCCATGTTTGGCTGAGAAAAGTCTGAGAGAGGCAGCACTCGCTCTCAAGGCGACGCGCTCCAGAGGTAGACGCAGGATGTGTGTGGAGGCAGTAAGCCTATGTAATGTCCTCGCAAGTAATGAAAACACAACGTGTGTGTGTGTGTGTGTGTGTGTGTGTGTGTACATACACATACAGAGTACAAGAACATTAATAGAAGAAGCTTCGATATGTGTCCACACATTTGAGCACATTAACATATTAGTCGAATCACTGTGTCTTTCCCTATTTAAGTTCCATTATTTGACACCCAATTATGCTGCCAAGGTCTTCAGTTATTAAAAATCACATGTATGTTGACACTGACAGGGAAAGCAGATTTCTTCTAATAAAATATTGAACCCGTTTCCACACAGCCTTCACTTTTAAACATGGCTTTATTGGCTCAGCCAGTCATCCTGTCAGCTCAGCTCACTGCAGCCTGCATGCTAATGCTCAGTCAGTACAAACACATGGGGAGATTGACACCATCACTTTTCTTCAATGCCTGTACTGTTATATAACGGAATAATACCGGGCATGCTCTTTGGCAATACAATGGGTTCCACCATGTTTTGTCAGTACAGTAGCAACTGTAGCTAAATGAAGTCGAAATTAAACCACACACACTTGAGCTGTATGTCAACCAGATGCTATTGTGTTGATGTGGTGATGAATGCATTACCTAACAAAGGTATATAAGTTCAAACCTTTGATTCCTTTAGACATGTTGCCTCTCCTTCTCGGGGGCTGGTTTTTAAGTGTTAATATTGTTTTTCTATGATGACATGTAATAGATACAAGAAACACCTTTAAATAATTCATATTGGACCAAACCAGATGCAGTACATAATCACAAATAAACCCTGTACCACACACCACAGAAAATTGTTCTGTTACAGTAACATGTGACTCTGCAAACAACAACACTTGATTTACAATGAAACACCAGATGGACACAGTCTGATTCGTCACAGTGTTGTTCACGGGAGATCATGTCATGGTTAGAGGATTGTGTGTGTGTGTGTGTGTGTGTGTGTGTGTGTGTGTGTGTGCGCGCGCATTTCTTTTTGAGAGTTGAACAGAGGCTGAACTGTCCTGCATCTCTCTGTCAGAGCGAGGTCAAAAGGTCTCTAAGGATTGTCTGTCTGCTGTGTTCCTTTCTGTCCGTAGTATGTCCTCTCACATTCAAGGAGACCCCCACATTATATTTTTGAATGACACAAATCCAAGTGATACAGAGCTTCATCACTCAGCCCATTGCCTTTTTAGGTTCCAAGATGTTTGACGTATCACACTGATAACTCATGGTTTCTTCATCTGTTGTACAGTTTTCACTGTGTGTCATACTGTAGACTTTTAAAAGCTCCAGCTTCAATATATTCATCTCTAACCTCCAACACTTTCTAATGAAGAGTCAGTGACAGGCAGCTGAGTGGAACCAAGCAGAGAACGTCAGTCATTCTGATGGACGTCTCCACATTTCACACACTCCGTACACAAACACAAAGTGTGTGTGTGTGTGTGTGTGTGTGTGTGTGTGTGTGTGTGTGTGTGTGTGTGTGTGTGTGTGTGTGTGTGTGTGTGTGTGTGTGTGTGTGTGTGTGTGTGTGTGTGTGTGTGTGTGTGTGTGTGTGTGTGTGTGTGTGTGTGTGTGTGTGTGTGTGTGTGTGTGTCTCAGTTGTGAGAAAAAGTAATTTCACATATATTAATTATCACAGTTGTATTTGGAAAAACAAAGTGATTTCACACAGAGCATCACTTGAGACTCTCTGTTGGGGTGTGCATGTGTTTCTGTATCGGTATGTTTTTGACTTACTGATGTAACATTGACATTTGATATTTTTTGTGTGCATGTTTGCTAAATGATTCTGCATGCATGTTTAATAGACTCATATGAAATGGGAAGTTGAGGCTGAAAAGATAGGAAGACAGTACAAGAAGCTGTTCTTTAGCGTGGAAGGAAATAGTCTCCATGGGGAAAGATAGGAGGGAGAACATTTGTGGAGAAAGGAATGGTTGATTTAATCTAAACTTGAAGTACCGTATTGACACACTGACTTTTTAATATCTACATGGAATAAGCATAAGAAATGCATAATGGAAAATATAGATTTTCTTCAGTCTGTTATAAAAACCTTTACATACAGTACCTGATTGGATATGACAGTTCTAGTATCAGTTCTCATCCTTTACTGTGTGTAGAAATGCTCCTATAATCCACTTCACTAATGACTGAACAGAAACCCATAATCAAGTTGTCATTCATGAATACTGTGATGTGGAAAATATCATTTTTAAGAAGAGACATAGTTGTCCATATCAAGCTGCTCATGTTGGAGTGCTGCAGGTTTAAAAGCACACATCCACGGAGAACACACGGCACACAGCTCAATACACTAACTTATTATCATATATTATTACTTACTATACATTGTATGTGGTTACAGATTCTGAAGGTTTTCTAGTAGAACATGAATTAATGTGTGTGTGTGTGTGTGTGTGTGTATGTGTGTGTATTGGTTGGTATGTCTTTGTGCACCTGTAACTACATGTCTGTTTCCAGTTGAGCCAGCTTCAGTGGAGCAGAGCTGTTGTTATCCTGTGTGTCTCACATGTGTCTGATCCTATAAGATCTCTACACGTCTGCTGAGCTGATCCACACTGTATGCATGAACATTAAACAACATGATAATACAAATTAGATTGGATTTAACCAGTGGATCACACTGAGTTGTTTAAAGTTTGGACTACATTCCTTTTAATAGAGTATAGTAAAGCAGTCATATGTAAATGTGTCTGATGTAGGCCAGTAGCCTGCAGTCCTGAGTTTAAATGAAGTCCACATCCTCACATGATGTGAACTTTGTGACACTGTGAAGTCAGTGTTAGTTCTCTCTCTCAGCCAGAGGGATGATGTGTGTCCCCTCAGTGTCCAGTCCTTCATCCTGTCCTCATATTGTTCCATGTTCTCCTAGAAGTGATCCAAAGCTGGACAGCTGTCCTCCCTCCCAGTCTGTCTCCTGTCAGAGCCACAGGGCTGGAGAGCTGCTCTCTTGTGTCCTGGCAGTGGTTGGAGCTCACCTCTCTCTGTCTCCTTTCTACCACACTCTATAGACAGAGCAACCACACACACACACACACACACACACACACACACACACACACACACACACACACACACACACACACACACACACACACACACACACACACACACACACACACACACACACACACACACACACACACACACACACACACACACACACACACACACACACACACACACACACAGCCCTTCAAACCAGGACAAAGCTTCACATTTCCTTAACTCATGTCATTGCCAATGCACTGGAACAGTTCAAAGCTGTTATTGATCAATCCATTTCACTTATTCAATGCCTCCAGGTGTGAGGCTCCTCGTATGAAAGATCATTGGATATTGTTTGCCATTTTGAATCAAAATCATTCATCATTTTTTTTCAATAGTCTTTTATTTGATTTTGTAAAAAATATTCATGTGCAGATGGGATTTTATGATTTAGCTGCTTCTTTTGAATGGGACATTTCTGGAGAATAATTGATCTGCTTCACTGTTTTTGTCACCTTTATTTCAGCTTCCTCCTATTTCTTCTTTTCTCCCACCAGCTGCTCCTTTGTCTACTCTTCCTCAGCCCTCACTGAACCGTTTGAATGCTTACTCTTTTGAATCCCATGAACAGATTAATTTGGCTATTAAGCAAATTCACAAAAAAGAGTCCCTCTACACACTAAGACCTCCGAAGTCTGGTAATGTGAAATAATAACTAATTTAATTCTCTACTGTGGCTCATATGCAGTCATCAGAATAACAAACACACGTTTCAAACCCCTGTGATGAATAATAAATGACAGAAGAAGTTTTACACAGCTGAGTTCAGTCTTTAGCTCTCCTAGCTCTGTTGGTTAAAAGGACATACTGTAGATTTTTTAATGAATTATGATACGTTCCGATTGGATATGTGTATTCCTTTGTGCTGGTGTCACACATACATCATCACAGTGCTGCCTGTTTTTCCTTCTCCGTAAACTTACCTATAGCAGATCTGAGATCAGTTCCATCAGTGTTGAGTTGAATTGAAACGTACCATTCGTCAATTAGTAGTGTTAGGCACACAATGTGGTCCCCCCTTTCAACAGCACAATAGCTTCTAATAACTTCAGTTCCACTAGAGAGCAACCAGCCAGTCCATTGAGTGCAGAACAGAGAGAACAGAGGAGGACAAAGAGAGGGGAGGGGAGGAGGAGGAGACGCTCTGTCAGTCAGGGTTTTGTCTCCTGTTGACTGTGTTTGAACTGGATTCAGCTCAGACTTAACTGCTCCTGTCCTGAATGACTGAGAGTCAACCACAGTGTTTGAAGGAGGATGTGTGGGGAAGTACAGGGCGCCGATGAATCAGTTGGATATGTGGTTGAGTGTTGATGCTGGACAAATGAGTGAGTTCAGATGGACTACATTGACATTATAGACACATAGACAGAAATCATACAAGTATTACGTCAAGAAGTATTTTTATTAATGCAAATATAACCTTGCCTCCTTCAGCATATGAAATGTTTTCAGTCAACTACTGAAGCTAATATTGTATATTGTGTGCAAAAAGTATGCTAATGTATTTGACTTATGGGTGAAAAACCCTTTTACATTGTCTTGAGATTATTGCAGTATTTTTTCAGATGAGTTATCAGGCTGTCCACAAGAGTTATTACAACCACCTTGTGTATTGTATTGATTAAAGACTGGAGACAAATATCATAATCTTGACTTATTATTTAGAATCACTGTCAACACTTTTCTGCAGCTGGAAACCTACCATCTTTGTCCCTTTATCCATGGTTAATACTCCTCAAAATGAGTTGTTATGCTCATGAGATGTGAGGGGTTCACATCTGTGTGTAACAGTGTGCAGGTTGGTGATGTCGTGTGAGCACACATCTGTGTGTCCAGCTCTAGTCTGGCTTGACTTGTTTCGCCAGCGTCTATAAACTCGTACGTCGGCTACCAACGGAACTCTCCCTCTTCCTGTTGCTGGCTTTCCCGTATTGAGCTCCCCTGAAACTCTGAAACAATTCGCTCACAGCCAACCTGTGTGTGTCTGACTTTCAGGGCAGCGCCACTCTCCCACACCCACACCCACCCCCACCCACACACTCACTCACTCACTCACTCACTCACTCACTCACTCACTCACTCACTCACACACACACACACACGGTGTGAGAAGTCACGTAACTGTAGACAGAAATAAAGTGTGAAGATACGCTGAGGATACTAATAGCGGCGGCGCAGCCTATTAGCTTAGCCTAGCCACTTCATTGTACAACTTCCCCCGGGCAGAAATACCCTCATAAACTCTGGAAAATTAAGCGTGGGGGTTTGGGTTGAGCAGCGAACCTTATAACCAGCTAGATTAAGACCCGCCGTTCCTTTTCTTTTGGTGATTTACGGGACATCCGACCGCCGCTGTTAATGTTACCAGAGTAAACAATGTGTGAGTAGTTAATTCCTGTTAAATAATCCAGTGAGCTCCTCGAGGGTTAAAGTGTATGGTGTCTTGACATCCTGGTGAGAAAGCAACTAACTATGTTTATTCCCTTTGTCTTTAGGCTAATATATTTTTTTTTCTGTGAATGGGATTTAGCCATTTCTCTGACAGCTTGCTTGCTGTTCAATTATTGAGAACCAGTTCATCATCAAAACTTCAAAAGCTACATCCACACATCATGTCGATGTGTGGAAAGTGGAATGTTTGCTGCCAATTTGGCCAGATGAACATATTCACATCTATTGGATACAAGTAGTACGCTCCAAATCCCAAACCCGTACACATATAAACGTGGTGACGTAGGGCAAGAAGTAATGGTGCCTAGGCCCAGATCTTTAGGAGCAGTGTGAGTACAGGCTAGCGGGGGAGTGGGGAGGGAGGGCAATCTTGCTTGGGAACAGTACAGGGTGCATGCAGTCCAGTACGAAATGAAGCGTAGAAGAATGAGATGAAGTGTAAAAGTTCCACATCAGAAAACAGACAGAGGGTTTGGTCTGACAGGAGATGTGGACATGAACGAGCTAACAAGTCAGCAGAGACTCAACAAGAGAATCCTCAGGAGAACTGCTCAGGTCTCTGTTTGTTCAGCCAGTTCAGGGAATATCTGATCCAACCACATTCAGATCATTCACAACCATCCATTGTGAAGATATTTCTTTCAAAGAGTATGGACATTGCACCTTTCTAAATCATACTTATTTTCCACACCCTACCCACTGAGCTATGGGCACCCCAAGACCAACACACTTTTAACTGGATCTGAACCAGAAAAGGAATGCTTTGCTCCACAAACATTTGTCTCACTGTCAGAGGCTATGCCTAATCAGACCAACGTCTTTAGGGAAGCTTTCATATGTGTGCATGTCAGCAGAGGGCTGCATTGTTGCAGCACAGAGCTCATGTACATTAGACCAAAACAGTCATAAATCAAAGCCCTCCACAGAGTCACAGGTAATCAGCTGGGGCTCTGCTGTGATGGAAACCACTGGGATGGAGTCACTAGAAATAGACAGAGCAGCTCTTTATTCAGGACAACAGCAGAGGAAACTAGAGCTCCAGGAGTCATTAGCATCAGAGTACAAGTAGCACAGAGTAGCTGCACCTTTTCCTGTAAATGATCCACTTCTGGAGGTCACAGCTCAGTGGAGAGAGTGCTGCTGTGGAATGTGGTGTCATGTTTAGAGGTCAGATCAATACAGACATTCTCCTAGATGTATCCTGATATTTGATGGAGGAAAAGTCAAGCAGTTGAACTTTCACTCTCAGACTTCTTATATTCTTACAGTAACTAACAAGAGTGTGGCCTGCTGTGAAGGAACCAACACTATGGTCAATTAAACATGTCTGACTGCAGGGGCGCCCTTAGCTCAGTTGGTAGGGCGTCCCCCCCGGGCCGGGCCCAGCAGCAGACCCGGGTTCGATTCCCGCCTGCGGTCGTTCTCTAAATGTCACTCCCCTCTCTGCCCCATTTCACCTCTCTGCACTGTCAATAAAGCATAAAAAAATGCCAAAAAATATCTTAAAAAAAAAAAATGTCTTACTGCTGTATATCTGGATTAGATATTCATGGTCCTCAGAGGATGAATCATTATCACTTTAACCTTGGCCTTTCCCCCAGCATATGAACAGTTATGTTCACACACGTGGAAAGTGAACCGTGTATGAGGACATCTTGTCGGGGTGAAGCTCCTCTCTGGCAGAGGAGAAAGGAGCAGCTGGCATACAGCATGTGTATCAAATGTGTCTACTACACCATCCCAGGGCCAACAGTGGAGTTAGCTGTGAAAATGACAAAACTCATAAATGTTAATGCACTGCAACAGTGACTTCATTCAAGTAAATAATAAATAATTAATTTAACAAAGCAGCAACAAAATAAATTGTATTCTATGTGTATTATAATGTATACACTGTGAATAGCAGTGTTCTTTGTAGTCTTAGGCTGTGTTCGAAAAGCTTTACTACTCATCCTACTCATTCTTATCAAACTCATTTTAACATCAATTTGAGTATGCAAGTCTGTGTAGGCGAGAAATGCCCGGATGAGTACTAACTTCCGGTAAGATTTTGTGTATGGATGGATAGGATACTTTTCCTACTCAACCGCCCCACAATGCATTGTGTCTTTTCAAACGGCATGGAATTTTTTTTTTTTATTCTTTATTGCTTCTGTATACTTTACTGTAAACGGTCCGACAAACCTCGCATACACAATCGATCTTTATGTAGACAGTATGGAGTACAGTATGTACATGTTGATTATGTAGGAGGGAGGACGGAGGGAGTTAGTATGGCTTTTCGAACACAGCCATTATCCCCACAATGAACCAAGCTGTGTGCTCTGCTGCTGCTCTGTCTCTGTCCATGGTGCTGACTGGGAGGCTGGATCCACTCCCTTGACTCCTGGTTTGACGGTGGTGTTTGAATCTCTGAAGTCTTTGCTGACCTCCAGTGGCTGAATGTCTCACTGCGCTGCGGTGAAGTACAGGTGAACTCTAGGAGCCCATGACATCACAGTTGGGTGTGGTTCCAGGTTCATCAGAGCACACATCTGACTCCAAACAACCACAGCTTAGTGAATGTGAAGAAACTATTGTGGATATTCTTAATTTATTTCAACAAAATTACTTTATAATATTCCTAATTAAAAACATGGAAAAGGAAATATTTAAGAAGATCAGGACATGCCTGTTCCAGAAACTGTTCATCAAGTCACTCCATAGAAGAGAAAAAAGCTGATTCAGATACACAGTTCGAAATGTGAATCACCACACAACTGCCTTTCTGTCCTTTCCCTGTTTTTGATAATGTCTATCTGTGGTGACTGTTGATCTTCAGAAGCATGATGGGATGTTAATCTCTTCTTCCAGCATTGGCAAGATTTTAAGATTTGGCAAATGTATTAATGACACAAGCTAATGTGAAATCATTTTCTACCATCTGCCCACAGAGAATGACTAAACAGTCGTCTGCTGGAAGCTTTGCATGTTCTTGCAGTTTGTTGTATGGAGTCCTCATTAACAAAGATTTTTATTTTAGTTGCCTGATTTTCAGACTGTATCTAAATGGTCCGCGGTGTGTAAATAATTAACACAGTGGGCTGTGAGATGTTCTGGTTATGGATGGATGGATGGTTACAGTGTGTTAACTGATGTGGCTCAGAATGAAGCTTGTCATTGGGATCATGCAATTACACTTTTGATGAACCCAAAATATAAATATTACTCATGAATAATGTATGCAGTGTGTACATATTTTACATTTATTCCACCTGACCCATGACTTTTGCTCAAATGTGGGTCTCTGAATCAACAGTCTTATTAATATTAAAATAATACTTCACCCATACGGAACCAATGTTCTATCATTTTAAAATTGCTATTATAATATATAGAATGAGGATTGTCTTCCCTCAGTCTTCCCTTGGCCCATATGTCCTGTTAATCCTGACCCTATGTGTGATGTCACACAGGCAAATGTAGGGTTAGACAGTGAGACCATAAAACACTCGTTCTGCCTTTTCTCAGGCTAGGATGAGCCAATTTGTAGAATATTTGCACATGTATACTACCCGGTGAAGTAGGCATTTAATGTATAAGTGTATCTCCCTGTGTGACAACTGTGCAGCCATTTACTGAACAGAGCTGTCAAACAGTTCAACTCCTCTAGAGAACATAATATCCTAAATGCTGCTGCTAACTGCAGTGTACTGACCATGGCTAGAAACAGACATACAGTATGCTATTGAATTAACTCAACTCTGATTCATCAACATTGATCTTCTTTATGAAACACATTCACTTTAAAGTGTAATCCAATCATATTATGGTGTGCAGATAACACTGAACAACTGACTACCATTTAATCAGTTTCCACTTTCCCCATATAAGCAGGGCTGCTGTTATATTTGAATCCAGACTGTTTATTGTGATATACTGAGGTTTGGAGATCAGGACTCATACATATCTACAGTAAAGATGTTTAATGTAATAATCACGTGGAGACATGTCAATCACTATCAAGGGCAGTAGAAACATTTCAATATGAAAACGTTCTGTATATGCTCTCAGTACAGCTGGAGTTAAACAACAACTAAAACAACATCTTCAGTGTCTCTGTGTGAACTGTAATACATCTACTGTCAGGATGTATTTGGGGTTGAACACCACATGTGTATGAACACAGATAACTGGCTCTGTCCACTGAGACCAACCACACTCTTTGAGCTTTGAAATCTAACACATATTGGAATGAACAGGACTGACACACTACACTACAATGACTGTATAGCAAGGAGACATGTTTTATGTTGAATTAGAAGTCAAGAGTAGAAATCTTGGACACTTATATTAGTCACAGAAAATATAACTTTACTTTATTTGCACATATTCTATATCTATATATAGATCAACTATTTATCAGTCTGAAAGAAACGTTGACACACACACACACACACACACACACACACACACACACACACACACACACACACACACACACACACACACACACACACACACACATATAATATTACAGTGTTTAATGTCTTATAAAAATAACTCATAACAGTGTCTTTATATGAACTGTTCTGAGTCATGTAGTTGACTCTGGTCTGAGGATGTATGTGAGCCCTGTGTAACTCCAGACTACACACACATTACTACCCTCTGTTGAATCTCCACCTGAGTGTGAACAGTGAAGGGAAATAAATCACACAGCGACACATTGTTGACTAGAAAAAACTCATGTCCATGCTTCATACTTCCATCCTCCTCTTCAGCGTCTGCCCCTGTCCTGCAGTAAACCCTCTGAAACGCACAAAGAGTCAGAGCCTCCATGTGGAAAAGCCTGGTCGTGGTGCTGAATTAAATGGATTGGATTTGTTTTGCTGTCAATCCTGAACCATGGAAGTAGAAACACACAAACACACGCGCGCACAAACACATACACACACACTGTGTCCCTGTGTGCATGGTAGTGTCGGAGGGGGGCGCTACTGTCCGCGTGGTTGAAATCATCAGTTGGAGCAGTGACAGGCTCTCCAAGCTCTCGTGTTCACCAGCACCGTTCACACTGGGATTTCTTTCTTCCTTTCGGATTCATTTGCGCCGCTTTCTCCTCTGGAAATTAACCCGCTGGAGACGAAGCCTGTTTGGGAAGAGCGCGGAGCGTTTGCACCTGCTTGAAAGGGAACCATGCTTTACTTCTGGATACACACCGTGTGGATCCCCGGCGTCGCTTTCATCTTCGGATTTCAAGGCAAGGGATCGTTTAATTATTTTCACGTCATGTGCTGCTGTTTTTACAGTAGAAAACACAACCGGAGTTGAGAGGGACATGTTGTGGAAAAAGCTTCCGTGGATGTTTGTTTGTTTGCGCTTCTGAGCGTGTGTTGCTGAGTGGAGTTGTGAAGGCATGTGAAGTGACAAACAGCTGACGCGACGGAGAGATTTCCTCACGGCGAACCATGGGACTCCGTTTGCTCTGGATGAAGTTAGTGGTGAGGGGAGCTGAGCTGATCTGAGAGCAGTCTGCATGTGTACAGTAGCAGTGTGCGTGTGCGCCTGCGTGTGTGTGACAGTGAGAAGAGATGACACCTACAGTAGAGGAGTTCAGAAACGTGGAGTCTGCTGGACTGCCAACTATACTCTTACACTATCTCTCTCTCTCTCTGTGTGTGTGTGTGTGTGAGAGAGAGAGTGTGAGAGAGAGAGAGAGAGCACGAGAGCACATTTCACTAGCACATTTGCTGGTCAAATAAGCCCCTTTTTATATCTCCGTTTGTGTTCTTTAGTCGACTTCAAACACGTTAATATCTTAAACATCTCTTTACAGTGTGATTGATTCTGACAACTTACACCCTACCCAGCCCATACATCCATCATCTTAACATTCAACCTGTAATTAAATCAAAGGAAACATATTTAAGGACAAGGGACAGCTTGAGGTATAAGTTACATTACAAACACAAATCAGTTTGACCCACTATGCCTGCATCATCCATAGTTCAGTCCTATGTTGGCATGGAGTCTGACTGGTGTGGAGTGTGTGTAAGTTGAATTGAGAGAGAGATATAAACATGGATGGATGGAGAAGGAAGCAGCAATGTCAGTATCAGGAGAGTAGAGTAGTGTGATGGAGAGAAGAGAAGAGGAGGAGGACAGAGGAGAATAAATCATTGGTCTGTGTGTCTTTTTTCCTGCCTCCTCCTGTAATGACATGTCAGCAGTAGCCTAAGTAGCGATGCTCTCCACACTGTAAGTACAGCAACTCTTAAGAGGAAACTGGGATGTTCGGTGACAGAGTGGGTGTAGTAAGAAAACACTGTCAGGATTCAGGGTCGGTGCTGGAAACAGAAGTGACCTGCTGTTTAGTTAATGGGTTGTTGCATTTCTGTGCTCAAGTTATACCAAGACACACACACAGCATACAGTATACCTTCACCTCTCATGAATAAGATTATATTATGGAGGGAATTCAAATTTTGCTCATTTGGTTAATGAATGGATTTTGGCTGGACAATGAGTTTTGTGTTTGTGTTTTATTATAAAAGAACATAATATGTGTTCTTTATTTTTACACTATTTTCAATAAGTCCTAAATAGTTTCCAATCAACATCAAACACTTTCCAACCAACCAATCCAGCCACACAGGCTACTGCACTGTGACTCAGTGTGGTGAACAGATGTTTTGTTTTGACCTGGTTGTTTGAGATGTGTGGTGTTAGGTGTGTCACGATTCTCCAAATCCTTGATTTTGATGTTTTTCGATGTTAAGATCACAATTTGAGTTGGGCTAATTGATTGATTCCACTCCATTGAGTGACCAAAGAAATACGGTCTGTAATCAAACAATACCTGCATGAATGTAGCCTACCTATTGTCATTAATATTAAGGTGAAGAGCTGATTACATACATGTTGAGTCACACTGATGCTGTTCTCTATGCCTCAGTCGAGCAGAGAGGAGTGTACAGTTTCATGTATTTATCATAGGCTTACTCACAGTGTTAATTTGGTATGGTATTTAGTTTGTTTTATCTATGTGTTTTTAATGTGTTTCTCTTATATTTTAAAGCACATTATGTGTTTTGAAAGGGCTATGGCTACATGCAGTTTATTATTAACCCTCTGGCTCCAGGAGGGATTCCCCATCATTCAGATGCATACAGACACTGCCTGTGTAAAGTTATGCTTTTTTTGGCGTCCACTTTTATGCCGGATCATTTTTTTTTTCAACTTTCTGAGACAGACAGCAGCATTCGCAGCTATCACCACATGCTGATGCCTAGCCCCCTTTCGCACTCAATCTGTGCTACCAAACTATTTTGTCCCTTTTAGCCACCTCCCCACTTTGGTGTGACCGCAATGATTTTACACCGTAGAGCCTATTTTTCCATTTCCCTTTGAGTTGGCTTTTGCCACGATCGCCATCCTGCAGTCAGAAAATGAATATTAATCTTGGGCATTCAATGACTATTGATGGATAATTGTGGGTGTTACTGTGCCACATTTTGAGTTGATTATGATTTAAAAAAGGATATAGCGTAGGACGTGAGTTCGAACAGTTTTATGAATCCGAATATTTTTGTTCGCAGCATTTCCTCTGTTTCTTCTTTTCGTTTGCCAGCTATCCACGTGAATCCTACTCACAGTTTTATACCTGAGGCCCCAATACATAACGTCACAACACCTGACGATTGTAGTGCTTTGCAAATGGGAACTACGTTGGGTCCAGTATGTTCAGTGTTTCCCACTAATGTATCATTCCGTGGCGGGCCGCCACACTTTCATTTTGCCCCGCCACACTTTCATTTTTTTAAATTGTTTTTACATGTATATTTTACTATTTAAAAAATATACATGTATACATTTCATTTGCAATGCGCGAGTTTCACTTGGAAACAATAGCATTTCCGCATAAAAATCTTTAACGTGTGATTCGCGATGTGATCTCAAGAAACAATATTTCCTTCAATCATGGACGTATTATCAAAGCGCCGCTTGAGGGATCGAGGCTTCAATCTCCCCGAGTCAATCAGCCCCTCCCCCTGTGGTGTCAACACGCGCTGTGACTGTATTGCCTTTGAACACTCTAATTTTTTCAAAGTAAACGCTTCGGACCCCGCGGGACACGCGGGTTAAGAGCATCGAGGGGGCGCCGAGAGGCAGGGCCTGGGACAGACGGTAGCTCGCCTCGCGGCGGACCGTCAGCTCGATCCCGAGATCCAACTACGAGCTTTTTAACTGCAGCAACTTTAAGATACGCTATTGGAGCTGGAATTACCGTGGCTGCTGGCACCAGACTTGCCCTCCAATGGATCCTCGTTAAAGGATTTAAAGTGTACTCATTCCAATTACAGGGCCTCGAAAGAGTCCTGTATTGTTATTATTCGTCACTACCTCCCCGAGTCGGGAGTGGGTAATTTGCGCGCCTGCTGCCTTTCCAGCAGAGCACCCTCTGAGCACCCTCTGCTGGAAAGAATATTGTGAGCTATCCTTCGTGATTGTAGTCACAGTTATTTGAGTACTAGTAATTCAACAATCTAATAAAACAAAAGGGCGCTTGTGTTCACTCTTTTGAACCACAGGTAACCACCACCTTTGCTTCATTTTTTTGATGGCTCAAATGTGTATCATAGAAAATTATTTATTCATTAACCATTGATAAGTGTGTTAAACTCCATCTTAATCACCATTTATATAGGAATAGTGTTCCTCAAAGTACACCAGATTGATGCATTTAACATTTAAAAGGTACAACATTTTCTTCCGGGGGAGCATACCCCCGGACTCCCCTAGGGGGGTCGGGGTCGGGGTCGGGGTCGGGGTCGGGGTCGGGGTCGGGGTCGGGGTCCCCCCCCCCCCCCCCCCCCACACTTTCAAAAAATTATGTGGGAAACACTGATGTTACACGTGCATAGCATAGCCTGCTAAGTGCAAACTGGGGTTAACTCACCAGGATGCAAAATACTTCCACACCTGTAGTTCAGCTGACTTTCAACAGTTACCATGGTGTCTTTTGTCCACAGCTGCAGGTACAGTAGGAGGTAACTGTCAGTGACTGAATGCCGTCTTTCTGTTATTGTTGCATGTCTGCCGAACGTGACTATGAGCTATGAGGGCGAGGCAAATATGCGGTTCCTCCTTCAACTTTGAAGGTTGAGATGGTGAAGTCATTTCAATCAATCTAAGTCGAGATTGTGACACCCCCTCTGTGGTTTTGCACTGAAAACATAATTGCTGCACCGTGCTGTGTAGATTTGTGCTGATGTGCCCTTTTATTAGAAGCTCTCGCATGATTATTTAGATGCTTTTCACTTGTTCTCAACAATGTTTTTTGTAACCGCAGACTGAAGCTCTTGAATGAAACACTTTTCACAGCATCACAGGAGGTCACCACATAAACACACAGTGAGCACAGACACAGAGCAGTCAGAGTGGACAGAGGTTTGATGTCAAGGATAGCTTCAGAAGTTAATAATTGGTTGTTGATGCCTCCGCTATAACGGCGTTCTAAAAAGCCATAGACAACAGGGGCCGTATTCACAAAACATTTTAAGGCTAAGAGTAGGTCCTAACGTGCTGATTTAGGAGTAACTCTCAAAAATAAGGGGCGTTTCACTCCTAATTTTAGGACTCCTAACTTTTTAAGATAAGTTTAATTCACAAAGCATTTTAGCGCTAAAACTAGCTCCTAAATCTATGAAAAGCTAAGAGTCCTCGAGAGGACTCCTAAGTCACTAAGAGTAATTCACAGACAACCATTTGATGGCATTTTGGAGAGATTTAATGATAGTGAGCTTAACAAAAGGTACCTTTAATAACTGTGAGGGTTTAATGATCTTAGTGAAGTTATATTTAGAAAGTATAGACACATTTATATGTATTATATTCATATAATTCATATATATATTTATTAAGTTCCTTTTCCTGCAGTTGCTTTGGGTTTACGATGCGCTGAAAGTTACTGTTGGTGTCACGTTTGGGTTTAATTTCGTACTAGAGTAGGCCTATAGCCTATGTGGCGCTTCGCAGCATCTCCTCCGTTCCACAGGTCCGCTGTCTGTATAGGTGCGCGTCTCGCCTTTTTCCTTCCGCATGCACTTTACGATTTCGCCGGCTGTTGTTTCCAAATTGTGAATTTCCTGGTTTGTCGCTGTCTGACTATTGCTGCATAGTCGCCGTTGAGAGAAATACAGTGAGAGTGCATGGCGTGCAGCTGTTCAATGAGGATATTTGTCCCGATTCAAATCATTGTAAAATGTAAAATGAATAGACCTATGTGGCGCTATTGTAGCCTATAGGTTAATAGTGAACGAATGTGTGGGAAACCCTGCCGTATCTCGGTTTCATGTTAAATCAGTGTCACTTGTCATTAATTGTATTAAAAACTCTTAACTTTAATACAGCGACACGATATGGATATCTCCCACAGTGTTTCTATCATAAATTCACTCTTAGCTCTCATTCCCTTTCAGCCAATCACTGTGGGCATAGAAGGTATGAACATGACGTCATCCATAGCAACAGGGTCAACCCCGCCCCCTCATTTTATCTTAGTAGTCCCTCCCATTCCTTAGTAAAAGTTGGTCTTATCAGCTTTGTGAATAGGTTTTAAGAAATGACTCCTTACTAAGAACTTTTAGTGCTCCTTAGGAGTACTCTTAGCGCTAAGATAAAATGTTTTGTGAATACGGCCCCAGATGTTTATGTTTATTCTAACCACCTAGCCAGAACGTCGCGGATTGATGTTTTGGGGAACAGGCTGATGTTTCAAAAAGTTCAGAAAAAAATAAATAAAATACATTGCTGAATCACTCAAAGTCCTCAAAGTGCCATCTTGTTACCTCCATAAGGTAACAGACCAACTACATCAGTCCCTCAAACACTGAACTATCCCTTTAAGTCCAGCTGCTCACTGATCTCTTGGCTTCTCTTTGTCCTTATTCTTTTATTTTGGTACAGAATCATAGTTCAGATTGCCCTTAGCACCTCTCACACTGAATCCTATCTCAGTGACATCTTTAAGTATTGTTCTGTACGTCTAACTTTGCTCTCATTAGTTCACACCCACAGTGAACATCCCACTTGTCCCTACACTCACTTCACTGTCTTTACTTTGCCTGGTGCTCCATCACCTCTTACGTTAGGGCTCTGCTGATTTGAATGCTTTGTGTATCTCTCATGGCATCGCTGTGGCTGAGCCATTGTTTCCTCTAAGGGGAGTGTGCTGCTGCCCATCTCACTGCAGAGCTTCTCTCAACCTGTCATCTGCTCACACTTCAATCGATTTGGATGTTGACAGTGTTTACTGCTGGCTTTGCAAATGCAACCAGTGAGCCGGAGAGGAAGACAATGATAAAAAGTGAGCATTAATAGATTTAGACAGGCTGACCGAATACAGCCCTCTGTGTAATTTGGCATTTGATGAAATGTTTTTGCCTTTTTATTAAAGTAGGTAATCAGCTATGCCGCTTCTTTTAGTTCGACCAAACACTTGTCTTCTGCTGATCATTAGTTTTAATCCCACAGGTATATCACTGTTCCTCCTGCTCTGTCTCCCACTAACAAGGCCAGCTGATTAATTGCATTTTCACTGCTCTCTTTGGTTTCCTATTCATTTTTCCATGAGGTTGAGCATCCAAATTAAACATTAAACTCCTATCATGAAAACTCAAAATATATTTGTGACTCTACAAATAATATGCTGCAGGGTTTCTGAAAATATTTATCTTAAACAAATGAAAATGAATTAATTTAAACTGATTTATTTATCTCTTGTCTGTCAGACTGCTTCTAACATGTTTAAACTAATCATTTTCACAAGGTGGCCATGACTTTTAATAAGGCTTAGGAACAGATCATTCCTCAACACTTTTTCATGAAGAGATATTTAAATAAACTGTCTCATACTTTGTTGTAGGGGTTAGCGTTATATCAGTGACATCACCGCCACCTAGGGCGATAACCGCACATATGAAATGACTGCAATATTCTCAAGCCAATCGCAGAGCATGGGCGGTCACCGCAACAACCGCACATGACGTCCATGGACCCATTATAAAAGGTGACATCCCCTCACCTGCAGATTACCTGCAGATGAAGAAAATGGAAACTGCCCTAGTATCCAAACCAAGTGTTACTTCGCCACTTTTGGAATGAAAAAGGAGAACCAACCAATTTGGACGAAGTCATATGCAAACTATGAGCAAAAAAGATCGCTGCCGAGAGAGATAATACGACACATTTGCGATCTCACTTAAATTGTTACCACCCAGACACGGCGGTGAAGCTTCCTTCTTTCGTAAAAAGTCGCAGAGCAGCTCAAGCCGGTGCCAGCGGAAAAGTAGTCGGTGAAGCCTTTGCCCCATTTGTGAAATATAACACAGACAGTGAGATGCATAAGCGCCTTACATCTAATTGAAGAGATGTAGCCGTTTAACACGGTGGAGAAGCCGGCATTCAAGGCCATGCTGCAAACATTTGACAAGCAATATGAGGTACCCGTCAAAACCTACTTCTCTGAAACTGCTGTCCCGAAGATGTACAACGCAGTCTGGGCATCCGTTCTAAGTTAGCTCCAAAATGTAGACTACTTTGCCGCCACCATTGACATGTGGTCAAGCGTCAATATGACTCCGTACATGAGTCTAACTGTGCATTTTCTGACCCCGGACTGGACTCTAAAAATCACGTTGCCTCGAAACCGTGTTTATGCCCCAGAACCAAACAGCCTACAATATAGCCGAGGCTCTCCGCAGCGCTTTTCAGGAGTGGTCCCTGGATGAGAAGAAGCTGGCCTGCCTAACGACAGACAACGGGGCCAACATCGTTGCAGCAGTCAATCAATTGAGCTGGCCGTGGTTGGACTGTTTCGGACACAATTTACACTTGGCAGTTACCAACGCCATGGCGAGCGTGAATGATAGCACAGGTCGAGCACAAGCGCAGCTCCAAATCCCACAGCACGGGCTGTGGGATTTGGAGCTGCGCTTGTGGTAAACTACAATGTAATTGAATATTGTTCTTACTTAATAAGAAAATGCCATTCAGCCTTCATTATACCAACACTTAATGACATAAGTTCCAGCGTTTTAGCCTTACACAATTATCCAAATATGATATTCAATAAAATATATATATGTTGGCTTGCTGGAATAATTTTAATTTTTTTTTGCGTTTACTGCACATACCTTGAAACTAATTATCATTAAAATGTAGCTTTAACTGTATTGATACATGTGATTTGCATATGTACAGGACTGCGCTACGAGATGGGGTACAAAACAGAAAATGGTGGCGAGAGTGTTGGAACAAATCCCGGCTATTAAAAGAGTTCTGGATGACCGGCGGCATCAGCATCTTAATCCAACCTGGCAGGACATTGCAGTCCTAGAGTCGGTGAACGCCGCCTTAAAGCCCGCGGCTGACTTTACCGACCTGCTGTCCGGCGAGCACTATGTTACGGTGTCATCTGTTAAACCAGGTACTGAACCTCCTGATTGAAGATGTTTTGAAACCATCAGACGAGGACACCACGCTGACATCGGACATCAAGCAAAAGATGTGCACTGTGCTCGAGGAGAAGTACAGACAAACATCCCCTACAAACACTTTTGGCTAAGGCCTGCTTATTGGACCCTTGGTATAGGGCCAATCATTTTGACAATGACATAGAGGAGGAATCAAAATATGTACTTATTGACGAGGTGTTAGCTATGGAAGACGGAGGGAGCGGTGCCAGTGCGTCAGCTGTGGAGAGCGAGTCCTCAGAGCAGGCGGCAGTGCCACCACCAGCAGCAAAAAAAGAAAACCCTTGGAGACCTGCTGAAGTTCCAGAGATCCACCTCCGCAACCATACCCAAGAGAGTCCGGCCCGATACCGAACTCACATGCTACCTCCAGGAGGACCCTATAGATTCAAACGCTGACCCACTCGCCTGGTGGCCTGATAACCAGGCGCAAGCACATGTGCATATGTGCAACAAGCGGTGTCATCAGAGAGAGTTTTCAGTGCTGCTGGAAACATTGTTACAGTTGTGTTAAGATGTGTTTTGTTCAGTGTGGATAGCTGTCAGTTAGGGCCGTGACGTCAGTCGGCCAGAGAGCCTGTTTAGTAAGTTTCCTTTCTCTTCTCCCTCAGTCAGATGTGTGAGCGTGCATGTTGCTGCAGTAATCGATCATTCCACATGGAAACGTGTTTATCTGAGTTTAAATGTGAATCACCCGAGTGTGAGTATGTACATGGAGTCCCGATCGCTGTTATAATATAGTTTGCATGTTATTAACGGCTGCGATTCGCGGGTCGCAACAGCTGTTCTAACGATCTCCTCACAAGCGGAGTTTAAGCCTTTGTTCTTTTCCCTCGATCTATATGCGGCTGTGCCTGTGAAAGAAGGAAAATAAAGAGCGGATAAAACCCTACTCCTCCTCTCCTAGTCTCATGCTTATAATCTGACGCCTTTGGCCATAAGTGGTGTTTTGGCCGACACCTCTGAAGTGAAACCAGTGATACAAGCAGATCAGCGCGGTACCGGTTCAGCCACATGTACAGCCACCAGTTTCCTCCGCTACAATATAACTCACATGCGTGCGCGGAGGCAGTAGGTTGTAAGTCTGCTTGTGTAAATAAAGTTTCTTCAACAACAAAAATATAACACTGGTGATGGGAATGAGGGGGTGGGGCATTGGAGGGAGGCGGGATGGTATGATAGTGCTGTAATTCTCAATTGCAGGATCGGTAAGAGTCCCTTTAAGGAAAAAAATGAAACCTGAATGATACCATTTACAAACAAGTTGGCTTAATAAATATATAATTAGGCCTAAAAAGGGGTGGAGCAATTATATTGCATACCGCACTAGCCTTATGCTTAGGAACAGATCATTCCTCAACACTTTTTTTATGAAGATATATTTAAATAAACTGTTTCTGTTACTTTGTTGTAGGGTTTAGCGATATAGCAGTGGCATCACTGTCATGTTATGTCATGATATGGCACTATCATGATGTCATCAACACCCACACATTATGACGTGTGTTAGTTTTTCAATGATAAAATGTACGCACATTCTCGGCTGCAGTTTTAAACGGATTGTCTTGGGGCTTCAGTGATTCCGACGTATTTTGGTGGTTGAGTCTTGATCAATGTGTTTTTTGTGTGGCAGCAGTGGAGGACATGGTTGATTCAGGGAAGATTAATGTGTCCTTCACTAGAGCTGAAGAGTGAAAGCTCCTCTTCCTCTGTTGATGGTTTTTCGCAAAACATTTGGGACCATTGAGTTTCAAATGTTTCTGTTGCTTTCTTCTCTTTTACTGGCAGAAATAAAGTTCCCTAGTTGAAAGCATGACATGTGTGAATTATTCTGGTTTCTTTTGTCAGGGATGGAGGGAGTTCTCATAAAAAAAAGAAGGGAATCTGGTTTTGGCCTAATTTGTCATTCAGCTCAAATCAGACTTAATCTGATTTTGAAGATGCGTGTCCCTCAGGAGATGTTCTCTGGGTGTGGCCCAACCATTTACTCTGGTGTTTATCTTCAATGTCTAGTTCCTCACATCTGACCCGGGCTGAATGAGACTCACTGGATGATTCATCGTTTTCATTAGCACTGATTTGTATTGACTCTCCAGTACATTAAAACAAGCATCCAGTCATTTATCTGCTCAATGTGACAGAAAGCTTAGCCTTCCAGCTCTGTGCTGTGTCTGAATTACATTGACACTGATAATATATTATTTAAATCAATTAAATGTGGGAGGTGGGAGTACATTGGAGGATTACATGATTAAATATGTTTGTGTTCAGCCATTAAAAACAGCCTCACATCCAGTTGCTTTGAATCTCTCATTCAGGTAATCCTATTGAAGAACACCTCTGATACTGAGTCATGCTCCTGGATTCCAAATACATTGCTTAGAATTAAGATTCTCTCATTTGTGGATTAAAATGTTTACACAAAAGAGACCAGGGGACTTAAGCCAACTGGATATTTCCAGTCTGTTGACTTTGTTATTGAATAATGTGTCACTACAAAAACTGGAGGTCTGTTCATCATCCCGAAGCTAATGAAGGAGCTGTGGAGTTGCAGTGGGAGGGATAAACAAACTAATAGACAGGATTGTCAACATGTCTTTGTGAAAACTGCTGCAAATCCAGCCAGAAAGCCTGGTTGAGCTGATCAAACCAGAGAGTTGCAATTCGGCCTTTAAGCCTTTTTGCACACATGTCGGTGTGAATTTGTTTGGAGGGTTACTGCCCGCTGTGTCTTATAAAATACCATATTGTGGCGTGTAAAGACGGGAGTCGGAGGCGGAGTGTCAAAAGACGGAGCTAACTGCTTTAATGACATTAAGACACTTGTCGAGTAACAACAACGGAGCAGACATGTCAACTCCTGCTAGTCTCCACATGCCAACCACACAAAACAGGAAATTCCCCCAGTCATAACAGTCCCCCCGGAACCCCGGAACTTCAGTTCCATAGGTGAATTATGTAAGATCACTACAATATCACATTATTAACTCAAAATATTGCAAATGCATTATATCTACAGGGATAATATATCATGTTACGTTTCCACTTGCTGTCTGTTCAGTTATTCTCCAGGATTAATTGTGTGTAAGCATTGTGCTAGCTTTGTGAGCAGTTGTCCTCCTTTGACAACATCAACATCAGGATAATTCTATGGTTCACTGGTCTGGTTTAGTTTGGTTTGGTTTGGTTCAGCTGGTGAGAACAGCCTCATGTAATGCTGTTTCTCACCCACAGAGGGAAAGTGATGACAGTCAGTTTCTTTTTCTCAGCAGCAGGGCCTGTTTTCTTCTGGTTTGGGTTGGCTGGAGGCTCTAACACCACACATGTTCTTGAAGCATTGGTATGAAATAACAGGATTAAGGAAGTGGACAGACAATCGGTTGTCTCGTCTGTCATTTTCACGGGAAAAAGCTGCTGCTGAAATGCATCAGAAGAAGCCTGGAGGCATCAACAAAGCCTGTGGAGCCATACACAGCCCCAGGGAGGATTTTCTGAAAGCTATGGGAATGACCTTTCCTACATACACCTGTGGAGCTGTGTAGTCACATCTTTTCTTCCCGTAAAAATCACACATTTTTACAACCATTTTAGTTGTAAGAGCTCCCTAATTTTAGCTGCCATGAATAACTAAAGCTTTGTGTCTCATTGAATGCTCATGGTTTGTAATTTGGATGTGTTCATTTATTATGATATCAGTTAGCATGACGTCTGCAGAAGTTACAGCTGTTGAGTTGTTATTGATGGATCAACCAGTGTTAAATATAAAAATAAACCACAATTGATGATGATTGCATTTATCCCATTTTTTTTCATGTAATCTCATTTCAGTCCTAGTGCCACTCCAGTGATATATAAGCTTTATGTCTGCCTGCCTGTCTTCATTCTCTCTTTACCTGTAAATCAGCATGTTTCAGAGGTGGAAAGTTGAAGCAGCCTGATTCCTGCCAGGTGGAAGTCATGTTAGTGATGTTAGTGATGTTTGCAGAGTTTCCTGATTAGAGCTTCATATTCAAAGACAATAACTGTTTGAGGTAACATCCTATCTTGACAACTGTATGATTGTTGTGTATAGTTCAGGACTATACAATTCCTTAAACACGCATCTGTTGTATTAATGGCTTGTTCCTTGTATGCTGGATCCAGCATATTGTGTGTATTGTGTATTACTTAAAACTGTACAAGAGCAACAGCATGACTCTGAGTTACATAGCCATGGTGATTCCTCATTAAATGTCATTAACATATGCTGTCAGTGATAAAGCGGTTGATTAGGAGTCAGTTTTGCCTTCTCACTGAGGTCAGTGATGTGTAGTGATGTTGTGTGTTGAGGTGAATAAATGTGATAACCTGATTAAACCTGAACAATTGTTACTTAAATGTGCGATTAGTTTTTTTTTACATATCCTTTGAAGATAATAGTATGTCAGTAACAGTTAACAGTGTGGATTGTCATGATACCTTGGTAACTATCTTCTTCTGCTTTGTTGAAAAGCTTCTCACTGGTAGATCCAGAAGAACAACACTTTAGATCATTGTTCATGAGATGTGTATAGTGACAAAGATACGTTGTTAACAAGTGAAATGAGCCTTGTGTTACTATCCAGCAGAGAGTAACACATGGCTGAAAAACATCTCCCATTGTCTTTGTAGCCGTACATATATGTTGTTTATTTATTTATCTGAGTTATCCATAAAATTCAGAGTAAATGCACAGCGGTGTGTATCAAATGGCTTTTCATACAGACCAGGGGCCGGTTTCCCGATAACGTCATCTCTTAGCGCGCTACGAAGACTCCTACGTTATGACTTACCAAAGTTGTTTACCTCTGTAGTCGTGGTTCCCGAACGGTCTCTTAGGAGTCTTCTTAAGAAACAGTCCCTACGTGGCTCGTACAGGGCGCTGTCCAGTGCTGAAATCGATGGCTCAGAGTTCGATTTTCCATTTCCTGCTTATTTCATGCGAAGCTGCATGACAAGTCTTTGCGAATAAAAGATTACTAGAAATCCTTCTAAGCCGAAACATTTATTTAACACCTCTTGCTTTATAATCTAAGTATCTTTAAGAACAATAATCACGTTTCGTGGTGGGTCAGTAAGGAAACTGAAAGTAGAATATCGCCAATGGCCTATATCAATAAAAACAGACGGCCCAAACAGCGTCCAAATGAGCTAAAATCCAAAATACAATAAACAGTAACATGGCACACTTATTTTAAGGTAAGCTTTAATTGATTATTCATTAATTTTTTCACACGTTTACATGTTTTGAGGCGGAGAATCCGACGCACACTGCGGAGCTGTCAGCTGAGCCGGCTCAGCTGACAGCTCCGCAGTGTGTGGAACACAATGCGATGGTTCTAGTGTTAACCTTGGTCGAACGTATTACCATAGCCTATAGGCCTACTGATTTAAAAAAGGTAGCCTAGGCTATAGAAAAATATAGAAACAGCGGAGGAGATTAAGATTGTTTCCAGCAATTATTTTCTTCATGAATGACTTGTGGCAGTTCCATGCGCAACAGGGATGTCACTCGTGTCCGTTTTACGCATGGTGCTTACGGAAGGAAATGTGGGGGTCTGTAGTAGCCAAGCCTATCTCTGGCGATGCCACAGCGATCGCAGGGACTTCACTTGTCATTAAACTTATAAATCTGACTGTATTTCATATCAAAGGGACACAGCGATGACTGTATTAAATATCAAACTGATAAAAACGATCCGACTGTAGGCTGTAGTGTATCACGTATAAAGTAGCCTATTTTCATATTGACGGACATCGCATCCAATCAGTTAATGCTGATTGTCAAGTCAGTTAGATGACTATGTAGGCTACTTATAGTTTGAACACTTTGTGAATCAGAGTGAATGGTATTCTGCTAACATATATAGCTTACTTTAAATGTGATATGTACGCTATATACAGTTATCGTTTTTAACAGTTTGTTATTTAATACAGTCATCGCTGTGTCCGTTTGATATGAAATACAGTCAGATGTATTAGTTAAATGACACAAATGAGAGCTGAAACATCCCTACGGTAGAGCTAAGAAGGCTCTGCGGGCGTTCCAGACCAACCTTACCAACGTAGGACGTACGAAAGAGATTCGTAGCAAAGAACGTTTCGGGAAACAGGCGAAATGTTAAGTAGGAACTCTACGTAGGGGTTACGAATGACGTAGCGTTAAGAAGGCTCTACGAAGGCTTTGGGAAACCGGCCCCAGCACATTTTCAAACTGTTGGCTTGCTGTGTGGAGCCACCTTCGGATAAGAACACTTAGATAACTTGTTCATAGTCGGCATTCTTTCTGCATGTAAACAGGATCACATATGATATCGCACATCGGAGTTTGCATTCTGCGCTGCTCGGAATCCCTGCTGGGGAGACAATTACCATGTCCCAACGCGGTCTATGAAGGCCATAGCCTGTGAAGGCCAATTCGAAGGCCGAATGAGCGTTGTTTTAATTGAGACGGTCTCCGCAGGTCTCGGTTTACGAGCATTTACGGTTTGCGTAACAAGCCGTTACCTTGCGTGACGACTCGCCGCTCCTGTGCTGCCTAGCAACCCTGATTGCTGCCAACGGAAACAGCCTTGTCAACAGAGGAAAAAAGAAAAAGAAGTTGCCTACCAGACGAAAAGAAAAAAAAGTAGCCTATACAAGAATAAAAGAAAGGAAGATAAAAGTTAAGAAGATGGCGCAACACGTTGCTGTTTTGTTATTGTTTATTTTCTTTTATGCCATCTCTGAAAAATGAATCTTGGGATATGTTGGGCCGCGAAGGATACATCTGTTGGACCCTTCAACACCGTGAAACGAAGGCTGCATTTCTCGGCCGCATATGAAGGAGCCTTCCAAATGGGACAGCCTTTGCGCGCCGTTATGACGCAATCGGTCTTCAAATGCAGCCTTCGTAGACTGCGGCCCCTCGATTGGGACACAGTGACTGTAATAAATAGAAGGGTTGTTGCCGGAAAGGAACCGGACGTGGCTCTATAACCACTTGTTGAAAGGGCTACAGCGCCACCTAGCATAGCAGAGTCATTTATCCGATTCTCTGAAAGGCCATGTATACTCAGACAAGTGACGTGGTCCGTTGGAGTGGCAAGTTCGGTATACGTCTTAATCCGATCTAGTTGTCCCATGGAAACGCACTGACTGTGTCTGATGGTGCTGGTGTGATATAATACCTGCTATGTTAAAAGGTATATGTTGACAGTGGCACCTCCCCTCAGTTGAAGCCCCTGAGTGTGACCTAATCTTAATTCCTACCCTCCACTCTCCAGCCAAACACACTCAACATTTATATTTCTGACACAGTGGGAGCCATTGAGTGGGAGCCTGAGGTAATCACACACCATGGAATCTCTCTCACTGCAGTTTATTTGGTATCCATCTCTTTACTAATCCTCCACCTTTTAGAAGACATTCCCTCAGTTACTCTCTCTCTCTCTTTGGCCATGGGTTTCCACTATCCACCGTCACATTTACCTCCTAATGCAGTTCAATGAAAAAGAGGCTTTACAATCTGATTAGGGCTCCGCTGATTGCTCCCTAATTAGACAGTGATGGGAGGGATGGTGTACAGCAGTGGTTCTCAACCGGTGGGGCGCGCCCCCCCGGGGGGGCGCGGACACTCTGCCGGGGGGGCGCGAGGGGGATGAAAAAAAAAAAAAATCTTAATTTTTTTTTTTTTTTTTTTGTAATTTAAATTTTTTTCCTGATATGTAGCCTAGTTCAGAGATGATATGTATTTTTTTTCTTTCTTAACTTTTTTTGATAGGTAGTTGCCAAGCTCATCACACAAACCACCATCCAATCCACTGATATGAGATCAGTTTGCAATTTTCAAGTACTGAATTAATGGTAGGACTGTGGCCACTAGAACTGGTCTCTGGTCAGCAAAGGTCTTGAAAACAGCATAAGTGTGCTTGTGACATGCGTGCCACCCATGCATGTGTATGGGCACGTGTCCCAGCAGATTTTTGAAATCTGAATAAAAAAATGTAAGTTTGTAGTTAGCAAGTGTAACATGTTCTTAGGGCAGAATTTCATAAATAAAGGTTTATTTTTTTAGCAAGATATTTGGTCAAAAGCTAGTTGTCATCCGTCCCTCTGTCCAGTTGTTAGGCATCTGGCTGCTAGCAAGTTATGTTGTCTTGCTAATTTTACTATTCATCTGAACTGAAATAAATATTGACTTTTTCCTTTATTATCTTCGCCAGAATGCACCAGAATGCTTAGATTACATGTTAAAAACACAAAAAAATCTTCTGGGGGGGATCCCCCCAGACCCCCCTTCAGGGGTTTAGTTTTCTGACAAACATTACAATGGATACTAACATGATTTGGGCATTTGGGATTATAAATCATCTTTGAATTGGTTGTACATCATATCACATGCTATTCATTCAGGGGTGCGATGGCCACCCCACTCTAGCTCTGTGGCCCACCTTGGCCACCCCCAGTCAAAATTTCCTGGAATCGCCACTGAGACACACACAACTCCGCGTTCAGGCTGCACAGCACATTAATCGCAGGTAGCATTTTGAGCTAAATCTGGCCACTTTCCAAATCCAAGACTCAATAGTTAAAACATTCTCTGAACTGGGTTGTCAGACAGCAGTGTTTCCCATTGATCATATACTTTGTTTTGTGAAGCTTTTTCATAACAGGTATACCTATTGTAGAATTTATTCTGTGTATGTTCTATTTAGGCTACTATTTTCTTCTCTTCTAAGGAGATTTAAAAAAAAAAAACATTTCCTCAGTGTCTCATTGATACAATCTCATAATTAGCTTTTAAAGTGCACCAGAATTTAAAGTTAAAATATAAGAAATTTCCGGACCCCAACCCTAAACCCAATGTTCAACTCAAAGGTGCGCCACTGGCCTAGCCCTTGTGATAATAACAATAATAGATTATCTATCTATCTATCTATCTATCTATCTATCTATCTATCTATCTATCTATCTATCTATCTATCTATCTATCTATCTATCTATCTATCTATCTATCTATCTATCTATCTATCTATCTATCTATCTATCTATCTATCTATCTATCTATCTATCTATCTGTGTAGGGTGGTGTGTGTGTGTGTGTGTGGGGGGGGGGGGGGGGTGGGTTGTCAGGGTCGGTGGGGGGGCCCAACTGCAATGACCCAGCTTTGGGGGGGCCCAGCTTGCAGAAGGTTGAGAACCCCTGGTGTACAGTAATTGTGCACACTCTCTGTTTTGCTCTTGCTGTGGCTGTATTGGAAGAAAGACACCTGGTTTTGGGCAGAACTGCTTTCTCTTTAAAGATTTCTGTTTGTGCCATTGTTGTGCTGTTTAGAAGGTGTCTGCAGCCCATCCCTCGGCCTTTGTCTGCTCAACAGTGAACAGCAGTAATTATGAACTTTCTAGAGGTGTCCCAGACTAAGAATTTACATTGTGGAATCTGATTGATTGCATCTTGCCTATAGTCAACTGATCCTTGAATCATGTTTTTTTCCTACCCATATTTTCCTTTGCAACATTGGCTTTAATTGTTTTGACTCAAAAGACAAAAACACAGACTTACGTTTTTTTTATAACAAAATATGTATATATATATATATATATTTTGTTATAAGTTGAGTATAACTATATATATATATATATATATATATATATATATATATATGTACTATATTAACAATATTTGTTTCTAGCGGCTTAGTCATTTCATTCATGGAGATTAAGGAGATAGATTAAAAGTTTATGTTTTATTTAAAAATTTGTATTGACAGTATAATAGGCTGAAATGTATACCACAATAAACATTCAGCCAGGCATTCAGATTAGTTATACCATGTCACCTCTGTTACATTTCTCCACTGTTTTCTGGACCTTTAGCTTGTTTTATTATTTGATGACACACAATGCTGCTGCAGCCATTTGATCATGTAATTGAGGATCTGATGTATGAAGAAAACCAATCACATCCATTGCACAGATCAGTGAGAGCAGTGAGTGCACACACATACACCTGCATCTTGCTCACACACACACACACACACACACACACACACACACACACACACACACACACACACACACACACACACACACACACACACACACACACACACACACACACACACACACACACACACACACACACACACACACTTCTCATCAAACCCCCCCTCTTGGGCTTTGAGCTGTGGCAATACAGCAGCTGAATTAGCATAATGCATTGATATCACACCCGGCATGCAGCCTGTACAGCCTCATAGCTCCAAAGCTCCAAGCAACATTTCATTTTTAATGTGTCCCCTGCAGCATTATTAGCATGGCTGACCGTTCATAACATAACACGATGGCAGGTTTTTGCCTTCAAAATTCTTCTGGTCGATTGTTTAATGTATATATCTGTATCATAAAATACAGTGCCCAACATGTTGTGATTAACTCCTTTATGTGCATTATGTAATGATGAAATGCTTGCCGCTGGTGTTTAGCTGAAGCAGATGGTGAACACACAGTGGGTGGATTGAGAACCCTCTGGAGGGTCAGAGTAGCTCCTCTACTTACATAAAGCCGACTGAACCTTTGGACAACAGTTGGTAAAAGTTTTTTCAAAGCAAAACCCACTGTTGAATACACCACAGTGGTCTGATTTATTTAAAGTCTTACTTTTTACTGATTTTGTTAAAGTTATCGACTTGTATTTTATCAGTCAATTTGGAACTGCATCCCCTGCCTGGAAACAAACAACTTTGTTTTATTCCTTTGCTATGCCCCCAGTAATACCGCAAAAGAAGGGCATCATGACGGTGGGAGGCTTCTCCTGTGCTCTGCATTCTGCGGGAGCATAGGCCTACTATTTTACTGTGTTAGGAAAATACATTTTCTAATATTAATGATGTAATACTAATGTAATATTAACCTTTGCTTGTATATAATAAGAAATAACCATTGTTACTTCAATTTCTTACATTCACAGCTTTACATGTTAAGATATGTGAGAAAATTTTAGCCTTGGGAGAAATACATCTTCTCAGTACAAATAACGTATAGAAATAACCATTTCACAAGAGGAGGTCAGATAAAACATGACCATCTCATGACGCTGGCCACTACTAAAGTAGCAGAACAATAGCCCCCTTCTTTTCCACATAGAGCAGAACATTGGCTCATGTTTTTGGACCAAAAACATGAGCCAGCCTCTCGTCCATAATTAAGTAATATATGACCTGCAGTGATTGATACGAAAGTGATTGAATAAAGCTTCTACAACGTTATGAATCCACAATAGCATTTGGAAATACAAATGTACCTTCTAATGCAGCTTGCAGTTTTTCTCTGTTGATAGATCGCTGACCTTTTGATGTCCTAACCACCTCATATACACACACACACACACACACACACACACACACACACACACACACACACACACACATTAAACAATCATCAACTACGGTGAACCCGACAGATACAAGTTGAACTCATTCAAATGCATATAGTCAACCCTTTCTCTAACTCCACCACTTTATACATATTGCAGTCTGCGGTCCCCAGATCGTCTTAAAGGCATCAATATCATGCATTAATGAAAAGTACATACATTCTAACTGGAGTTGTAGGATGACTCCTGGCCTTGCTCTTCCTGCATATCAGCAGGTTGCTTGCCTGTGTGGTGTGCCACTCATGTTCCCACAATGCACTTCATCTTTTATCAGTTCATCTTTAAGCCCAGCTTGCTATACATGGTGTGATGCATTGTTTTGGTCGGGTATCACATTCATTGTATTGATGTCTTTACTCTTATGAATGTGTAAACATACGTAAATGTTCATGAAAAATACATGGACAGTGATACAATACCGCAAGGCAAATGCTTTTGCATGGCTAAATGCATCCATCAAGGGTGATCATTGACAATACAATATTTGACTAGATAAGGGAGAGTACTAATGTAAAGACAAAGACATTGGCTGAAGATTTCCAGGTAATCCCCACAAATCTCTCTCTCTCAGAGATGAGGTCTCAGTGGGGCCTCCTGTGGTGAAAACTGTTTCCCACTGAAATCACTTTCAAATCAGAACGTTGCTGACTCCTGGGGTGCTTTCAGTTCAAGGGTGTTACTTTCAACGTTGGTGAAGAAAAAAGAAGAAGTGATTTGGCGCAGACAGATAGGAGGAGGCAAAAGTGAAAGAAGAGAGAGAAGAGCGGTATTGATTTGTGCACTATATTTGGACATGATATTATCTTTACCACTTTACTTAAACTGCTACTGTCTGCTGGAGCTGCCCCTCTCAATAATACGATTATGAAACTGAAACTGATTCATGTCATTACAATACCCTTTGAGAGACAGGGGGATATTAAGCATTTAGTTTCGTAAATGCAGACAGCGTGAAGTATTAGCATAAACATATCTATTTATAAAGTTAATGCTCAACCTTTTTGGGAACTTGGATGATGGAAACTTTGCTCAGCGCTAGTTTATTTATTTATTGTGCTCTCTCTCTCTCTCTCTCTCTCTCTCTCTCTCTCTCTCTCTCTCTCTCTCTCTCTCTCTCTCTCTCTCTCTCTCTCTTTCTCTCTCTCTCTCTCTCTCTCGCTCTCACTCTGCCTTCTTCCAGTGATAGATGCATCAGGGCTTCATTACTTCCTTCATTCTGCCTGAAGTTCTGTCTCATTTGTCACAATCATTATGCTGCATTCAGAGTGTCTTTTAGAAGTTCACTTTGGTTAAAGGCAAAAGAGAAATGAGCCTCAGTCCCGGTAATTTGTTTTTTTAGGAGGAGCAGAAAATGAGAATGACTGTCCTTTGTTTGCACTACACTTTTTTTTAAATGGCCTACTTGATAATTTTAGTATACTCACAGGCAGAATTGGAGTAAGTGATGGTCATCGACTTGATGTCACCCAGTTGGTTGGTTAAATGTAACTTTGTATGACTACGTATTTTCTTATATTTAGTAAAAAATAATCATTCTTTTTTATCTTTAATATTAATGATGGCTTTACAAAATGAAGATGATAGTTATTCAATCAGTTCAATCAAATAATATGTGAATAAATCTTTGATGACCAGTAAGTTGATAACTTGCACTGTGCATATTGATTGTCAACTTAAAGGTGAAGGCAGCGATTCTGGAGAATGCTTATTGTCAAACAATGTTATGGTCCAAATCAGTGAATATCATCATGTTTTGCTACCTGTCCGCACTGTGTGTGCTCTGCAAAAAAAAAAACATTATAAAAAATTCAGATCAGATATCCAATATTGAGCGAGAGGCATGGGCCGGGTCGTTCCCCCTAAACAATAGCTTTTTAGATGACTGTCCTTATTCCAATAACAAAATGTTCTGTTTTAAAGTGGGAATAGACTCTGGGATGATCATGAAAGAATGGTGGCAGCTGGAAAGACAGTTTGTTTGTTGAGAAGGACCAGTGTGGGGAGTACAAGCCTGTCAAGCAGAGCCGTTCCCCTCACTATGATTGATTTATGGAGGGGCACCACTGGAGCCAGGGGACTCATTATCCAAAAAAGGCTGACAAGTTTGTCTGAACACATGAAGATGAGAGAGTTGTGACATGGTTATGAACAACTGAATCAAGGCAACCAGTTTGGACACTTCATGAATACTTGGACTGCACAGTGACAGCATGTAGCACATCCCTCAAATGTTAATTGTAGAATTGTGTAGGGAGTCAGGTTAAGGAAGGCCCTTCATACAGGCTGCAAGCAGTTGAAGATGACTGATTGTAACCTTGTAGTCTGCACTTTTCCTATCTATGTACTGTATATGTTTACCATCACTTATTTTATTCTTTGAAATGATTGTCATAATTGGATGACAATGTGATTGCTGAACAATAGAATACACTCATTGTGCTTGTGTTAATACAAAAATACTAATTTACAATACGTGCTTTGCCATTGACTCCCACATGAGGCCTGTCTTTTTGATTGAGCAGCCTCACAATTCATGTGCAGCCATTCATTTTCTCCCTCACGACACCTTTGTAATACTATCGCTGAAGTGCTGGTACTTCCAGTGTCCTCATAGACTTCCTTACTTCCCCAACTCCTCTCCTCACTCTGTGTCCATATCCGAATCATTGTGTCACAGAGTGCAGCATTCTGTTCCATAAATCACTACAGCTCAGTGTTAGAGGAAGATGTGTCAGGGCTGACTGGGAGCTCTGGGACATCTGTATTTGTACTCTGGTCTTGCCCTTGCCTGAACAATCGAACAATTAAAGTGACATGTGAAAATGATTCCATTCTCACACGAGGATGAGGACATGTCAAGCATTACGGTCGCTAAATTCAAGCTCCCTCTCAGAATCTTGTTTGCTCCCCTGTGTGGATCCATGTTCTGACATTCACAGAGAATGTAAAGATTTGCCCTATAATTGAGGCTGCTGCTGTTTTTAATACTGTCCCTGTGAGGCAGCTGTGTCTACATGTCTGTAACATAATGCAATATGTACAGTATCTCACAAAAGTGAGTACACCCCTCACATTTCTTCACATTTTTCTTTATATCTTTCCATGCGACAACACTGAATAAATGACACTTTGATACAATGTCAAGTAGTCAGTGTACAGCTTGTATAACAGTGTAAATGTAGTGTCCCCTCAAAATAACTTGACACACAGCCATTAATGTCTAAACTGCTGGCAACAAAAGTGAGTACACCCCTTAGAAAAATTTTACAAATTGGGCCCAAAGTGTAAATATTTTGTGTGGCCACCATTATTTTCCAGCACTGCCTTAACCCTCTTGGGCATGGAGTTCACTAGAGCTTCACAGGTTGCAACTGGAACCCTCTTCCACCCATTTATGACAGCATCACAGAGCTGGTGGATATTAAAGACCTTGCGCTCCTCCACCTTCCGTTTGAGGATGCCCCAAAGATGCTCAATAGGGTTTAGGTCTGGAGACATGCTTGGCCAGGCCATAACCTTTACCCTCAGCTTTTTTAGCAAGCCACTGGTCGTCTTGGAGGTGTGTTTGGGGTCGTTATCATGTTGCAATACCACCCTGCGGCCCAGTTTACGAAGGTTGAGTGCACATGGTCAGCGTCGTACACAGAGGTTGGCTTTGGAAAATAGACGTATGAGTGCTGCCAGTATTGCTGCAGGGCTTGAAGGGGTGGGGGGTCAACCTGTCAGTGCTCAGACCATACGCCACACTCTGCATCATACTGGTCTGCATGGCTCATCATACCAGAAGGAAGCCTATTCTAAAGATGATGCACAAGAAACCCCACAAAAAGTTTGCTGAAGACAAACAGACTACGGACATGGATTACTGCAACCATGTCCTGTGGTCTGATGAGACCAAAATAAATGTATTTGGTTCAGATGGTGTTAAGAGTGTGGAGCGGCAACCAGGTGAGGAGTACAAAGACAAGTGTGTCTTGCCTAGAGTCAAGCATGGTGGTTGGAGTGTCATGGTCTGGGGCTGCATGAGTGCTGCCAGCACTGGGGATCTACAGTTCATTGAATTCTAACATGTACTGTGACATACTGAAGCAGAGCATGATCCCCTCCCTTCATAAACTGGGCCGCAGGGCAGTACTGCAACATGATAACGACCCCAAACACCCCTCCGAACGACCACTGGCTTGCTAAAGAAGCTGAGGGTAGAGGTTATGGCCTGGCCAAGCATGTCTCCAGTCTTAAACCCTATTGAGCATCTTTGGGGCATCCTAAAACGGGAGATGGAGGAGCGCAAGGACTCTAATATCCACCAGCTCCTTGATGTCGTCATGAATGGGTAGAAGAGGGTTCCAGTTGCAACCTGTGAAGCTCTAGTGAACTACATGCCCAAGAGGGTTAAGGCAGTGCTAGAAAATAATGATGGCAAAACAAAATATTGACACTTTGGGCCCAATTTGGACATTTTTTCTTAGGGGTGTACTCACTTTTGTTGCCAGCAGTTTAGACATTAATGGCTGTGTGTCGAGTTATTTTGAGGGGACAGTAAATTTACACTGTTATACAAGCTGTACACTGACTACTTGACATTGTATCAAAGTATCATTTATTCAGTGTTGTCGCATGGAAAGATATAAAGAAAAATGTGAAGAAATGTTAGGGGTGTACTCACTTTTGTGAGATACTGTATATATTGCCTACTTCGCTTGTCTTGTGTATAGCCTCCTGCACAGCCCCCTCCATTGTTATTATCAATATTGCAGAATCCCCCACTTGGCGAGTTCATGTCTCATTTATATGCCAGGTCTTTTCTGCTCTCAGCCATGCAGGACTAAGCTGTTTCTCTGCTAAACCTCATTCAACCTCTGACATTTTGCCATTTCCACTGGAGATGAGATCTGCAATGAAAAGCCCTTCAACGCTACGTGCTATTAACATTTATGATATCTCACACGCTTAACATTCAGGCTTGTTTTTTTATTTATTAGATTGAATATTTGTCAACCTCTCCAGGAATATATATATAAACAGTGAACTAGTTAACTAGTTATTGTGATCAAGATTGAACAGAGCTGAGAGCTTTCGTTTGAGACCAGACGGTAAGCAGATAAGATTAAGCTGCTCTGTCTCTGTACACATCTAGATAGGAAACTAGTTCAGAGCAAGGAGTAAGGGCTGTTCGATTATGGAAAAAAAAATCATAATCATGATTATTTAGGTCATTATTATTGAAATCATGATTATTTTTCAGGTTTATTCAAGCGCTGCCCTCACAGACGGGGAGACTCGCTCACAGCCAACCTGAGTCACACATACACAGTTAACACAGGTGCAGCTCGTAAGTGAGCAGTGATATTGTCCGTTTGGTTAACAGTCCGAGTGACGTTGGACTCCTATCAGCGCTCATGGAATGTCTCTTGTCCAATGAAATTACCCCGGTCAGAACCAACGTCTGTATAAACATAACATGGAACAAAATAAAAACAAATATATATCATAGTCTAAGCTGCAGTGATGACATTTACTCTAGACAAGTAATAGCGCTAAGTCAAGTAATTAAAGTTTCTTCCTATACATTTAGATATTGTTAAATATCAGCCTAAAACATATTATTACCGCTCATACTGTAGTATATCCTTATTGGTAAACAGACAGGCAGGTTTACAGAAAGACGGATAGACAGGGTATCTGAACTGCTGATTCATACAAAACAAAGACATCCATACAGACACTTACACTGGAGGTCATATAATGTGCTGTGTCTGGGTTGGTGCATTCCTTCAGCATACCATGCTTTACCATCCGTTTTAAACAGCTCAGTTATGTCCCCCCGACCACAACGTTGACATTACACCTTGTGCAATATATTTTCTTTAAGAACTTTGTTAAATAAATGTAGTTGAAAAAAAGAAATGCAAGATGGATGCCAGAGATGCTAACAGGGCAGCACTTCTCTGCTTTCATCATAGTGGAGTCGATAGCAACAAGATGAGTGTTCAGAAGCAGACAATGATCTCAAATGGACCTCCGTTCAATAACAATCAACACTGATTCATGTGCATACGGAGCATCATCGAGTTAGGGTCAATTGCAGTTCATTTTCTGAGTGCTGAATTGATTTTGTGTGATGTATCTAATATTGAGATATGAATCAGTATGTGACGTGGACATGTCATGTTGAATGTTGTGACCTGTCCTGCAACACACATGTACAACATGCTTCTAACATTAGTTGACCTTTAAAAGTCCCTGTGTTTTTCAGGTCGGTTTCTGGAATAAAACGCAAACAATAATGTGCTTGTGTGAAGGAGTGGCTACGTCATTGAGTGATGGCAGCGCACATACACTCGCTCTCACAAAGATACTCACATGCAACACAAATTCCCCTGCTCTTTTCCTGGTAATCACTAGGTTACATCACCTCTCCATTTAGTTTTCTTTGTTTGGGACATTGATGTTTTTTTTTTTAGGAAAATATGTCTAATGGGAGGGGCATGAGGTTTGAAAGAGACTGAATAAGTCAATGTTGCAGTAAATGCAACACATGTAAAAGCCTGAGCCTCAATCTGTAGTAGAAGATGTATATGAGTAGACTATTTTAAATGTTGAGATTACATTGTTTTGCATTTTCCGGTAACACTTGATAATAAGGGTCACAACAAGTGAGTAGTTACTTAGGAAGGAATGAGGAATGAATGGGTCATTATGAGTAGGTACTGAGAGACTGTGATTCAAGCACTGTTGATTAGTTACCGTAAACATATTCATTAACGAATGCTTACTTGACCAATAACATACCTTTACTAAAGCAGTTTGTGTACCTTCAAGTGAGGTAGTGCATCATACTCATTAACAAATGCTTACATTTCCATTAATGTACCGTTAGTAAACAGTACCTACTCATTTACTTACTATTACCTAATGCTTCATTACTACGGTATGTCCCAGTCTGTTTACCAGTAACTAAACAGTGCTTGAATCAGTTTATCAGTACCTACTCATTAACCTATCATCACCTAATGCTTCATTAATACAGGAACTCCTGGTCTGTTTTCAGTAACTAATCAATGGTGCTATAATAATATTCTCTCAGTAGCTACTCATTAACTAACCATCTGTTCCTCATTTGTTCCTCAGTAAGTACTCACGCTTTGTGACCCTTATAGTAAAGTGTTACCGCTCCATTTTAAAGAGGACCTATTATACTACTTTTCTGGTCTTAATTTCTTGTTTTACACTGCTATAGAGCAACCTGACACAAATCACATCACAAAAAACTATGTAGATTTTCGGGAAGCTCTTTCTCTTATTTTGGCGATCCAGCATGCCCTGTAAACACTTTGCTTTTGACATTTCCGCCCCCTCCCCTCCCTTCCTGAAAACCCAACTTTGTTGTGATTGGTTACCTTCCTTCCGGAACACTTTCAGTGGCGGGAGGTGCGAGCATGGACCTATAAGGGTGCGAGGCAGACGCGAGTAGGAAAGTGGCAGCATTACCATACATGGAAACATCCGCGTGGTGACGACACCAAGTTGCATGCGACGTCACGATGTTACAAAGCGTCAAGCCGCTTTGAACACGTGACTTCTCGACTGGCTAGAATAGTGTCTAGTGCTCTGCACAGACACCCCAGACGGTAAGCAGGGAATATGTCGAAATGCATGTACATCATTATTTGATAATCTAGTATGGTTAAACATGACTATACATCATCATAACAACGTTTATAGGTCATACAAGTCAAAAAGTATCATAGGTCCGCTTTAAATAACATTGATTTTACTTGTTTGATTAAATCTTGTCCTGTGAAGTTTGATAAAAGAACCCTGCTGCATCTCAAGGTTCCTTTTTAAAGTTAACCATGCAATCCGATGAAAAAGCAAGCAGCGTGCACTGAAAACTGTGCCAAAGACACGTGCCAACCAAGACTGGCAACGCCTCAAACCTGTTTCATCATTTGAAATAATATCCCCCATTAGAACAGGCAGAACACAAATAATTGCAGTCCCAAACAGGAGTTGTTAGTGAACCCTCAACAAGCACCAGGCCGATATGTCAACCCAGCAGCCAACTGTCCAATCAGCATTCTCTTAAACCACAATGAACTTGTTTAAATGGTTTCTTCAGCTTTCATTCAGAAGCAAAAATCCCCCTTTACATGTTCGAAACAATTATTTGAGTTGATTTGGCAACATGTTTAATCATGGTTGCTGGTCATATTTTACCACCCATTGTCAAATAAAAAATGGCAAAAACAAATGTTTCCCTGTTCAAGTTTGACAACAGCACAGGCAGTCAACGGGTAAAGTTAAGTCTGTTGATTAAGCTCCCTTTGTATTTTAAATGTATTGACATACTGTACCTTTAGGTTGAGCTTGAAAACCTACCTTTTTGCATTCAAACACGTCTACAATTGAGTGCTTCTAGTGTCTGTGCACACAGTCCATTGAAGGACACAAATGAGATGTGGTGCATTACAGTTCACTGTGTTTTAACACAGTCCAGTTCCTGCCCCCTGTCAGCCTCATGGAGCTGAACATTAGACCTTCTGAGAGTCTGTGTGTAATTGATTTGGGGATGGTTGTTGAGCTGTTTAAGCCTCCCTGAGCAGCCCCTCTTTGTGTGAAGGCATTTGATGATAACACTTTGAATATTGTCATAACACAATGGTTTGCAAGTTTGGATAATTGGCACCATTCGTGGCAAATTGTGCCTTTACTTTTACATTGTGTGTGTGTTCATGCGTGTGGTCGGTGGTGTATTATGGATGTAGAATACAGAACAATGCTGCAGAGCATAGCAGACGTGTGGGTCAGAGGAAAGATCTTGATCTTGATTGGACAAGAACCATTCGGAGGATCAGACTGAAGAAGGAGAGTTTTCTCATCAATCATAAATCCAGTTTCTCACCCTGCTCTTTTGTGCGGTCCCTCTTATTCTCACCTGACTATTATGCTGAGCAGGTGTGTGTGTGGAGGTTGTCCAGCCTGTCTGTTCCTCTTATAATTAACTGTGGTGAGGAACGGGATATGGTTTCCCTTTTAAGCGATTCAGTTCCGACTATCAAATGTCTGTGACGAACAATTCAGAGTGAGTTCATACTAATGGACTGGAGCTCAATAAGCTTTTTGTTCTCTCGCAAGACAAAAATCTGATCCTGCATTCATTTACTGGCCCATTTGGTCCATCCATCCATTAACACTGCAGTGGGTTTCAGTCAGTGTGAGGGAGAGTTTGGTTGGTGTTTGATCTTAGGGTTTCTCATCTTCTCTCCCCGCTGGCTGGTCTGCATATCAAAGCCTCTAGCCAGAGCCCTGCCTGCCTGCTCTCCCAGGACTCAGCCAGTGCATATCACTTGTCAGTTCACCGCTTTGCACTTTATGTAAACTGTTATTGTGCATGAATGGGGGAGGATTTTGGTGTTTGACATTAACATCCCCTCAGACAAAATATACTTTCTGCCATTTTGGAATTTCCTGACCACACACATTGCACAAACTGACTTTTCATCATGTTCACAACACTACTCTTTATGGCTTTGAGAACACTTTGAAACTTTCACCATAGGATTGTTTTCTGTCCTATATAACCCCTACGCAGCAGGCTCTCTTAATTATAATGCAGAGGGTCTGCCTCCGCTTCTCTGAAAGGGTTGTTGTTGAAAATGAGGAAGAACAAAGGGAGTGGTTTAATTATTGTGTTTTAAAGCTGGGGTATGTGACTTCTGATTGGTCAAAGTTAACATGAGCTGTACACTTTGACCAATCAGAGCGAGGCTCCGATTCTCTGTTCTTATTGGCTGTTGGGACTGTCCATTCACTTTGGCATGACTTTGTTGGCACAACTTTGTTGGTGTAGAGTGTATCAGGGAGGGACCATAGGGGAGGGACCAAAGAGAACAAGTGGAGCGGTTGAGGTATTTGGATTGAAATCTCTATCCCAATTGACATTGTCTCCCCAAATCCTTCACCCCAGCATTAAGAGTAAAAGAGTGAAGAGCTATTTAAGAAAATGTGTTGATTTAAACATGTCTAACAAGCGGCAAAGTGTTGATTAGCACTGGGCACAAGCACCTGAAGAAGGGAACTGAGAGGCATTAAAATCCAATGATGAATGCTGACCCAGCCTAAAATAATGAATTACCGCACCCTAGTCTCAGTTAGTAGACATTGACAACGACTTCTCTGTAAAACTGACGCTAATTTGATGTATTTATAGCATATTGTTCTGAGGCATCTCTCTAGTTTATATGAAAACTGTAAAGGAAAGCTGACATGACCTGCAATATGGGCTGTACTGGTGTACAGGTTGTATGTCTGTAATAGACTAGTGCAGAGATTGGACCTGAATATGTGGATGCATCTTGTGAAGACTATGGCAGTGAAAGATAATAGGAATGAAGCTGGAGCTTTTTTGTTGTCTTTGGTTATATTTCAGGTTATTTGTTTTACAGGTGACATTTTGGTTCATGTGTAAACGCTCATGATAAACTTTTCCAATGCTTGATTACCGTCATATCAAGAGCTATTTTTGGAAGTTTTTTTTTTATAGCAATCCATTATCACGTTGAGACAATCCAACATGTACAATGTTAAATTCAATCCAATTTGGTCCATTTAGTCCATGAGCAATTCCCATAAACCTAGTTACCAGTGGTCGACATTGTCTCTGTTTTTCTGTCCTGCCCCAAGTGTTTTTCCCCATAAAGGACATCCATGCTCACTTATCGCTTCTGTCCAATGGTGACCTGAGTCAGCTCACTCCCCAGGCCCCGGGCCCCACTACAGCGATTAGCTTCCAGCCATTTCATTAGCTGTGCCCATCGATTCCCACAGGAAATGAGTCAAGTACAGCATCACCTGATCAGAGCTGCCAACTCGCTAATGGAGACAGGGATTGTGGGAGGTAGGAGTTCACATTGACAATGGAGGGATGAGAGGTGGGAGGAGATGAAACGGCTTAATGTGAAAAACAAACGCACACATTGAGACATATCCAGCACCCCATTGTTTCTGACTCACTGGGAGCTTCCAGCAGCCTGCTGGGCTTCATTTATTGTTGTTTTAGCAATGAGGAGGAAGAAAGACATTTGATTCCTCTATCTCCATCTTTTGAAAGGGTGCTGAACATCTATACACATCACTTTTCTTCTGCTGTTATTCATATTCTGCGGATCATGCTTTTGGTTCCTGCTTTCACATTTTTAAATGCCCTGTTATGTCTCTTTATAGTCCCATTTAGATGCAAATTCTCTGCATGGCTTTCTCCACATTACATTTTCAAATCATGTTCCTCCCTGGTATGAAAAGGAACACATTTATATGAGAGTTGCTGAGGGCAGAAATCTGACTAGACAAGACAGTGTCAGGTCTAGAGAACACACTATGTGTAGGCTACCACCCAAGGTTTCACTTGCCACAGGTTGTATTGCAGCAGCCTCTGTTGTGTTAATGCTGTGGCCATGCTGATAGTGTCAGCAGAGGCTCCAGGAAGTGGATGCGACCCACAGCGAGGTGAACAGTGACACAGCAGGCATACGGACAGGAGAGGGCAACACATCACATTCCACTGCCAAGGTTACACACCTACACAGTGTCACACACACACACACACACACACACACACACTGCCAAATTGCCAGAGGTTACTCAGCTGGCTGGCATGAAGTGTACCATCATTGAACCGGTCGACTAGCATTAACAGCCTGCAGCCATGAGTAGAAGGAGTGTGTCACAGCAGCAGAGGCCAGGATAGAAACAGTGGGGTAGCAAGAAGTCAAAAGTTGTCCCAAAGGTACACGACTGATGGAGGACAGAGATTTAAAATGACAGCTGGTGCGGTGGTGGAGCTGACTATAGCTAAGAGGCTGCATGTTACTCTAGATGAGGAGCAGAGAAAGTAAGAGTGGGGGAAAAGTAGTTCTGTCGATGCCTTTCTCACCACATCCTCAAGCATTATAACTCTCTGCTAATGTATGTCATCCAACCATGTAACATTTAAAAAATAAAGCTGCTTTACAAAGTGGTTCACGTGGAGTCATAACTTATACAAACATGTTTTATCACAGTCTTTTTTGGTTTATTGGGTTGGATATGACAAGCAGGTCTTTTGTTCTACTTTCGCCTGAGGAATAATTTCACCAACAGTGAAATGACAGTCTTATGACAGTCTTATGACAGCGTTATGTATACGCCTTCAAATAAAGTGTTACCGTATAAAGCAAGGATATTGTACACTCCCATGTTGATAAGAGATTTAAAACTTGTTTTAAATGTAACTGTATGCTACATTTAGAACAAATAAAACAATTGCAATTAATTAAATTAACTACAGTATGTACAATAATGTGATTAATCTGGTATACATATTTGAATCAATTGATAACCACAATATAGAGTAAATATACTATTATATGACATTGATTTTTAAAGAGAAAGCAGGTTGACCATGACAGCCAGTAGATGACTATTAATTATAGATGTACCTCTGAGTACAGGGATCATACAAATACACTGGATTGCCAGTAATAGTTGCTTGTTTACGATGTATTTTCCATGAAGCATCTCCATCATCCTAAATGTGTTACCACTTTGTTATTTACAGTGTCGAGATGGCTGTTGTCCAGGGAGCAATTTCTAAGGAATCAATTACTGATCCTCTGCATCCACTGTAAATTGAACTGGAAAAAATAAAAACAGGAATAGTTGTTCTGGCTGAAGGTCTGTGGACCATGTAATGAGGAAATGTACAGTAGTCACACTTAAAATAATGAGTGATATGTGCTTTGTTTTCAGTTGATTTAATACCATTATTTAACACCCCAGCTTTATTTTCCTTTCCTGTAAACAGAACCATAAAGATCAGATTAAATAAAGCACTGAGAAGTGTATTTGGTATATCAGCAATCAAATCCTCTTTTTATACAACTGATCTCTATCAAAATAAACTTGATACCTCGTGGGACATTGCTTTTACCTCAATCCTAAGTGTGTGTACAATAAACCTAAATTGACACATTGTACATTTGAATTAGATATGATACAACTTAATTGTCATTGCTAATTTTACTGACACTGAGACAGCAAAAGGCAGTTAAGCATCTATGGTGGCCATGAGGGTCATAACACAACGATAATAAAACATTTTTAAAGAACATTTTATGAATCTGAAAAAGCATTTCAGATCACGTAAAGGGTAGGACAACACTTTTCTCATTACGATCTGGAGTGCTTGATCCAGTTTGAAAATGTAGATATGCATGGATAATCTGCATGGTTATTTAGACTGTATACTTAACAATTGAATGCATTTCATGAGGAGTATGAGTTATGCACATCTCAGCAAAATTGGGCGTCATGCACATATGTAAATGGTTTAATTATTGTTTTTTCTACCCATTGTTCCCCAATTTAAAATGTATAGATGTGTGTTTTATCCCAATTATGCAATATTAAGCTTCCTTGAAAATACTCAGATCTTTATGGAAATGTTATATTAAAGTTGATGCCCATGTCAACAATGGTGGTGGTTACATCATGTGTTTGATATGATGCAAGTACTTGCAATTTGAAAACGTATTATGTGTTTAAAAAATGATCTTTAAAATGGTTGGTATCTCTCTTTCTCTCTCTCTCTGAACAAGTCATGATAGGTCTTTTGTTAACTCTCATATCCACGCCCCGGTTTTTCACCATAGCCATTTTGTAGCCATAGTAAATCTCAACAGCCACTGTACTTGGCTGAGTACACACACATCCCATCTTGAAAAACAGCCTATTGAATAACAGAAACCGGAAACATAGGTTTAAAATAGCTCAGGGACAGTTTGTCGTGCAATATCCAATGACACGTGTTGCTTACAAAGAGAGAAATAATGGTAGAGTACGATGATTCACCTACATCCATCTTCCTAGTGTGGTTATAAGCCAAGGCAGGAAGCATTCAGGCACAGATCATTAGACCATATTTGAGATGTGTTCTCCTCAGAAAGTATTTGAGGTTAAATGAGTGATAGACCAGCCACCCCCCCTGAAAAATCAATTCATCATGCTTTTACCGGTGATCTAAGTCTTTGGCTCATGACCCAGCCTTCATGATCATAGGTGAGAGTAGGTGAGGAGAATGGACCGGTATCTCCAGACCTTTGCCTCTTAATTGAATCTTGTAATGTTTTGCATACTTTGATTCACAAGAACCTTAGCTTTCCAACAACACACCAAATGAGTGCCCACTTACATAGAGCAGTTGATCACACAGCATAATTGTGTTTGTAGCATAGTCGGGCTGTCAGATCGTTAAGAGGTGTATATTACCTCATAAACTTTACCTCAAGATATGCTATATTAGCAGTATGCCAATGATTCCTATTGTGTGTTCAAGTAATGGTTGTAAAATGGTGGCCATAGGCCTCATCCTCCCTGGTCGAACTGAAGTATAAATGCTCATCGAGCTGCTCTCAAGTCTTGTAATCCACCGGAGCCCCGGGGTGGCAGCATTAGAGAGGAGGATGAAACACACCGTCAACAAATAGGCCACACAATGTTGACTGCACTTCACACAACATTAGGGCCATTGATTTTGCACCAACTGTATAGTAATGTATTTTGTAGACAATGGATGGCTGTCAGCTATTTCAACCACAATAATCAACAAGGAATTCTATTGTTGTAGGCATTTTTGAAGTAACATGTTGTCTGACTCCTTATCTTTTTGCTTCCAATGTTGTTGGAAAGGGACAGAGATAGATCCATATGCTCTTTGTTTATCTCTGTAGGAGTCATGCTGATAAATAAAGGCTGTGTCCGGACTGCCATACTAGCGTCCTACATCCTACATACTCACCATCTATATACTGCATACTCTCTACTCAAAGATCGATTGTGTATGCAAGCTGCGTCGAAACGTTCTCAGTGGAAGTATACTCAAGCAATGAAGAATTTCTTCTTCTTCTTATAAGATTCAGGCAGTTTAGACACTGTTAAGCTTATAACCGCCCTCTACAGGTTAGATATTGAACTAGATTTTTACAGTCATGTGTCATCATCTGTGTTTTAGACCTCTTGTTTTATAATAATTATGTTTTGAGGCGGAGGATCCCTCCGACGCTCTCTGTCCGGCTCATCAGCACTCAGCTGTCTGTGAGTTGAGCTGGACGAGCCGCGGTGTGTGGAACAGCGATCTGTTCTAATCTCTCTCCACTATCAGACTCACAACACTCATTTCACTTAGTGACTCTAATGTTGTTAGGTATTTATCTTCATCTCTTATCTATTGAATAGTTTATGAATGACTGCACGTACTGTTGTCAGATCGCGGAACCCCAAACAATGTTGTTGCCTAGCAATTTGCTCGAAAATATTTCATTTTCCTGGGCGGGTAGAATTGACCCAGTGCATTGTGGGGCGGTTGAGTAGGAAAAGTATACAATCGATTCATACCCAAAATCTTCCCGGAAGTTAGTACTCATCCGGGAATTTCTCACATACCCAAACTCGCATACCCAACCGTCACATACTCAAATTGAAGTCAAAATGAGTACGAGTAGGACGTTAGTATGGCAATCCGGACGCGGCCAAAGTTCTCCTTTTCTCTCCTTGAGAATACAAGTTTAACAGAAACCTGTCACAACCAATCAGAATTGCTCCCTCCCCCCAGTCGGTGATTCAGGGTTTTTCCTGCATTCAAAAAATGTTGGCGCCCGCCAAAGGAATTTTAGCGCCCGCCAAAGGAAAAAAATCTACTTAAAACGGCTCCAAATGTGTTTCCATTTCTGCGCCATTCCAGTCATATTACTTGCAATCTCAGTTGTAAAAAAAGAAATCAGGTCGGGGATAATCGTTATTAAACTATCATTGTTCCGCTCGCCGGGGCATGCAGGCTTATAAATGCAGCAAACCCTTTCAGCCGTGAGCTCCGCTCGGCCCCTCCCTCACCTGATAGTTTCGCTAACGGCTAGTCCAGAGAGTAGCTACGAGGGAGATGTTGCGCATTGCCGGGTGTTTTGAAAAACTTCTAGATGACGAGAATAAAGGTAAAACTAATTGTGTTGTCTGAAAACACTTCAGACTCACAACAAACTAAAATAATGTGCAAGATTTGTCACGCGCGGACACGCGAGTAACATGACATACGCGACCGAGAGACAGAGAGAGAGAGAAAGAAAAGTGATATATGACCTGATCTGCACCTTTAAACATCCCGACCAATTTGTTTATTCACTTTAAGTCGAGTCATAGTGGTCTATGACCAAGCAATCAATGAATAAAAACACAGGAAGTTTAAAGCTCCTTAACTCCTGCCACCACAACTGTCAACACTACAATGCAACTGCCTATCCAGCCAGCTCCATGACATAAATAAATCATGCCCTTACATTTAATGCTAGCAAAAGACGTGCCCTATCAACACCATTTACAACTGGTTATTTTTATTTTGACATATTTTTATTAAATTATTAAAAATATGTTTAACTTATTTAGCCTATTTCTATTCTCCCTGTTTTCAGTTCAATTAGGCCTTTGTTTAAAGTCCAAAGTCATGGTGTTTTTAGAAAAAAACCTTGTTAAAAGTAAAATAAATGCATAATGTTCTTAAATCAATGATTAACTGTCTTTAATAATCGTGATAACACAATGTGATTACTCAAGATAATCATGATTATGATTTTTTCATAATTGAGCAGCCCTACCTTCTTCCATGGTTAGGCCTAGTCATTATTAGTATTTTGACTTCATATCTACAGGTTGTTTATTGTGATTTCATTAGCGTCAGTGAGCTCCATGGTAACGCAGTGATTGACAGGCTGACTGAAATGCTCTTGAGCTGGACAGAAACTCCCCTCTCCCAACCCAACATCCCTCTTAAAATACACAAACCGTTTGCCTTTACTGTCGCGACCCCAAAAAAAGTTGGTCGCGTACTGACCCCCCAAAGGCCCATTCTGAGCCAGGAAAAACCCTGTGATTGGCTGGTTATTCGGTGCATTTTTAATGAGGTTGTGCCACCTGGAGTGAGCATTCAGGCAGAGTTGGCAGCTCACATATGTTGAGAGTGCAGAGACACTGTGGGTGTGGGTGTGGGTGTGTGTGTGTGTGTGTGTGTGTGTGTGTGTGTGTGTGTGCTGGTGCTTATGAGCACACAGAGCAGAGATTGAACGAGCATGTGGGCAGAGTTGAGCGCACACAGGACAATTTGTTGTATGGTCAGATTAATAAATTCTGTTCAGATTATAAAGTATGTGCTTGCGAGAGACCCACTGCACGCTCAGAACAGTACCACTGCGCTCCCACCAATGAATCACGATAGTTAATCCATTCAGACCAGGTATGTTTTTGGAGGTAGACACTATCAGCATGAGCAGCTTACCTATCATACCGTGCATTAACTGCTTTCACTGACCCTAGTAGGTGCCATTGAAACAAGGTGATCAATGGCATGATGTTGACTGGCTGTATTTGATTTTTGTTTTTCTCCGTCGGGATGTTTCCAAGCGTCGATCAATTGAGCAGTGCACGTGGAGAGTGTTGAACAAAACAATACCAATTCATGCTACTATGTAAAATACAGCCAGAGGGAGGAGGACTGTGCAGATACACACACCACCTCATATTCTTGTGGGGAAGAAGTGACCATTGAGAGGGATTATTTGTGTGGGACTCTTATCATTTATGTTTGTATTAAGATGTTGCACAGTATGCCTTCAAAGAGTGGAACATGAAGTATCAGCTGCATTTCTGTCATGTTCTCTCTTAGGAGAATGTCAAATCATGTTTCTACTGCTCAGATGAATTAATCATGTGATTAAAGGAGTCTGATCTCACCTGATCAGGGAGACTGGTTTTCTTAAATGAGTTTAAATACATATTTCTCTTATAGTCATCTATAATTTACTCCCATGCTGACGGAAAATATTTTTAAATCATATTTAAGTCAACTGCAAAAATAGTCAAACACCCATGTATCACATTTATGTCACTTCTAAATCCAATTAAAATAGGTAAAGACTTTCTAGGATACCATTTGACTGTTTGTTGCATTTCGTCCTTTAGTTGTCTAAACTCATTATCACCACTTTTGTCACTCTGTGAGTTCAAATTACATATTTAAGTCTGTGTACAATTATTGTGAGCAGTTGAAATACTTCCAATTTACAAAAAAAAGCGGTCTTAATAAACAGCTCTTTGCAACACTACCCTATTTCACAAAGTGCACACTTACGTTGGGCAAGGACCCTCCAACTTTCTCTTGACTCTTCTATTTTAGTCAACAACCTCTACTGTTCTACATGTTAAAGACTACTTTGCTAAGGATGTCTAATTATTCTGAAGTGTGAGGTGGAAGCTGACATTCTTCCATTTCAACATTGCTGAGAGGCCTTGAATTGGATAAGTTCTCCACGTCTGATATCCCACTGAAACCCTCTGGTCAGACTCTGGACAGACAGACAGACTGGACAGAGTTCACGTTCAGAAGGTGAAAAACCGACTTTCACTGAATGAAATGCACTGACTGAACACTTTTCAGGGACCAGATACTCAGAATGAGGAAGATATGGACTGAAAGTTACTTGCTCATGTACCTTGATAAACCTAAGCACTGACCCAGCTTTCCTAGCAGAATGAAAGTACTTTGAACCTTGCAAATGAAGACCGCTTTGACTTTTTCATGAAGATCTAAACGAGACTTGGCTAGAATAGGCGGCGTTCTTGGTGTCCAGTGATCCCTGTAGCTCAGCTTGGCAAAACCTAAACAAAGACATTTCTTGGATCATTATGTGTTCGTTTGTGGGGCCACTTTGGGGCCGATCTGAAGTAGGCTTGGTTTAAGGACGCATTCCCTACCTGGATAAGGCACTCCTCTGGTTTCCTGCTGAGAACAATGGCCTCAGATTTAGAGGTGCTGATCCTCATCCCAGCCGCTTCACACTCGACTGGAAACCGACCCAGTGAGTGCTGAAGGTCACAGACTGGATGATGCCATCATGACGACATCATCTACTTTGGGTATATTTTAAACTAAACAAACAACAAACATGATATTTTCCCATTTTCTTTGTGTGCAGGGTGATAGTCAAACAGATAAACCCAGACATTGCATCCCACAAGGAGGCATTTTGATATTATGTTTGGGGCCCTTCCTTTGTTAGTGCTCTACATCAATACAATCACCAACAGTTTATGGCTCAAACTGGTACGGACATTGCGTAATGCCTTTTGAAGTAAAAAAATAAAAAATTATGACGTTAAACAATTTCACTGAATGATTCAACTATTTAATCTCAACATTTGCGTGCAGTAAATTGCGAGGGCATTTGGCTCACTGTTTACGGGGTCAAAATAAACCACGGACCACCTGTTTGCCTCCTGTTGTATGTTTTCTGTTATCAGGCTTAAGTCAATGCTGGGCGGTCATAATTTATACATGAACCCTCAGGCTAAAACCTGGAGCAAGTTGGGCTTTGGAGATAGCTACGTGCTTATTGAGAGCTGCTTGCAATTATACCACACAATAAGTGCTCTCTTGGTGTGTCCTGTGTGTGTATGAGTGTGCACGTGTGTGGTGGGATGCAGTGGGAGGTGTAATGGCTGACTAACACGGATCAGCTGCTGTTCTTCTTTCCACCTCAGAGGATCCCATTCATCCGCTCAGCCTTTCCTTCAACTCTCCAGCGTCTGAGCTTTCTCCACACAAGGGGGCCTTCCTTTTTTGCATCTTTTTATTAAGGAAGACAAATGATGTGTTGCTTTGTGCAATCCCAGCCATATTATTTATGCAATATCCCGGTGCATATGAAGATTGTAAAACACAACAACAATTATGCAGCATGGGGGCGCCCTTAGCTCAGTTGGTAGGGCGTCCCCCCCATGGGCCTCGGCCAGCAGCGGACCAGGGTTCCATTCCAGCCTTCGGTCGTTCTCTGCATGTCACTCCCCTCTCTGCCCCATTTCAACTCTGTCTCTACACAATCAATAAAGCATAAAATTGCCAACAAAATATCTTAAAAAAAAAATGATGCAGCATTGTCAAAGGTTTGATCTCTTTGATTTTCTAGTTTGAAGTGCAGTTGATGATACATTGTTTGCTTGACACAGAACATACAGATGGTTAACTACTTGTCAGTCATAGGCACTTATGAGTTGCATATTTGTCTACCTTCCTGAGCAGTACCCTTCATCTGTAATGTGCTTTCATGCTGGTGAATGTCTGCACTGCTTACTGTCTCCTTTCTTCAGTCAAGCATGTCCCTCCCACTGTTAGTGGTGGTCATTGTGGCTGTGAACTGGGACCAGTGTGCTGCATAATGACATCCTGATGGAAGCTCTCAGGAAGTTGTTTTAACAGTGTCAAATTAGCTGGCATACATGGGGATTGCAGATTCCTGTGTCTCAATCAAAGTCTGCTGCATGCCTCCTAGCACCCCAAGCCCTAAGTTAATTTGTGTCCTGTCTAATCTCTATCATTCACAGTGGATCCACTCAGTAAAGGCTCATTACTATTTAGTACTAACAATGTAATGTCCACATTTTATTATCAAGTTCTCAGACATGCTAGTTCTGTTTTTAACCAAAAACACAATATTGTTGCCTCAGTCTTCTATTTCTCTTTGGCTTCGCTGTTCTGCTTTGACACGTTTGAGTAACCAGTTGCCTTTTTTCTCATATTTTACTATATGGAGGTCCATACTTATACCCTACTATCAGGGTTCTGTGTTGGTAGCCTTGGAATCAATTAAACAGTAAAGTGAATTGAGGCTGGTAGCTGTTGAAAGCTCCCAGAGGGACTGCTTATCCTTCACAGCTGAGGGAGCTGTAACCAGAATTCTGGTCTGCGCCCCGGGTTTTTGCACTGTGTTCCTTTTACTCTTATCTCCTCTCTTAATTGTAATAATATAATGAGAATAAAGTAAGAAGAACAAATGAGAGGGAACAATATTAACAAGCAGACATACCAGGAACCTATATACTTTACTGAGACAAAGAGAGGACAGACAGGTGGAGAAAATAAAGACACAAAGAGACAATTAAACAGACCAAGTTCAGACAGTGGTTTTTGGTTATAGTCTAAGCTTTTGATAAATAGCGTTATTATAACCTATAACTGAGTGACAGCACTGGTGTTTCTCTGAGAGTCAATCATACACCGTTTACACACTTCATCTCGCTCTACCATTGGCTTAGACCCGCATTTTCAGAAATAAGCTAAATGTTAAATTATTTAAAGATATAATACTCAAATCTGCACTCTGTCTAGACATGTATGCACATTTTTTCTACTCTAAATATCTCCAACGACTAAAGTCTTTTAAGTTTAAAGGGATATAATCCTAGGAGTAGTCTAAATATATTGAGCTGCTTTTGGCTTTGAACAACATTGGTATATCAACAAAATAAGTATTATTCCCAGAAAACTTCAAACCAAAAATGAGCTAGTGCAATCAAGGGGAACATTATAATAAACCATTTGGTTAATACCTTTCATTTGTGTTACTATCCAGACATGTTTAAGGACCATAGCAGATGCATATGTAAAACAGTTTTGAAGCATCCCTGATTCACAGAAAGTCAAGCTGTGTGGATAGAATGCTATCAATAAAGGGTTGATAAGATCAATTAAACCATCTACAAAAAACATGCAATGACATAAGGAAATGCCACAATGATCTATAATGAATTGCACCATTGGAAACCAAGTGGCTGGCCCCTCTGTGTGTCTCACATTCACTAAAAGCATAGAACACACTGTACGGATGGAACACTTGGGTCACTTTTATCTCTGGTAAAATGAAGAAAAGCCTTTTCATTTGGATGAATTGTGGCAGAATCTATTCATATATGGCATTGTTGGAAAATGACAGTGTGTAACATGAGGACTTGCATGTGTATGTGAATGAGTGTACTATGTGGACTAAAAAGAACATCTCCTGAGTGGACTGTGGAATGTATTTGGCCATGAAAAAAACATCAACAACACAGCTCAGTTTGTTAGCAGAACCGCTTTAGAGACAGAAAGGAGTTGTAGCTTTGTGAAGCTTTCAAACAATGATTTGGACTAAACAGAGATTGACCGAAATACTGTTGAATTTACCCTGATGTTATCTGCATTTATTTACATATTGGAAATGAAGATGTTCTACTAATTTAACATTGACAGCAATTGCTATTTAACTGTGATTTTTTTTAATGCTTTTGATTGCTGAAACTGCAAAGTACACCTCTACAATGGTTCAGTCCATGTACAGTGTTAGGTTGCTAACTATTCTCTCTCTCTCTCTCTCTCTCTTCCTTGGGATGCCATCTTCTGATTTTCTACATCCTGGACCTTCATCTGTGGATCTTTAATGCAGGTAAGACACTTCTAGTTTTTAAGTAAAATATATAAAAAGCTGAAGATGTGTATGGGGTGCACATCTGATTCCTGCTTTTGTCAGACTTAGCCCCACTGCTCTACATATGACTGCCTTATTGGGTCTGTTTTAAAGGGTTGTTTTCTTCCTTCCAGTCCTCTCAGCTTCCTCCTGCATTGGACTGTTTGTGTTGACTTTGACCAGTTGCTGCTTGTTTGTGTTATGTCACCCCATGCAGTGACAGCCATATGGTTAGTTTGTGTTTGTGTGATGAATCGTATTCGACAGCAAAACCGCTCACAGCCTAAACCCGAAAATAATCCTGGCTGCACACCAGACATCTTTTTCAGAAAGAAACGGTCTGTGTGTTAGGTCAACAAGCTCCTATGTGGGAAGTGTTGACAATCAATTTTGTAACACACGGCATCTGTTATTATGGGTTCAAGTTTAATCATGTCATCATACCAATAGTATTGTCACAGTATGCTTTTGCTACATGTGGAGCATGGATGCTGTATGTTTGTGTTGTTGCAGCCCTCCTGCTTATTTATTTAGCTTTCAATAACCTAAGGCTCGGGGCGCTGGTAGTGCATGAAGTATTATTTATTTAATCTAATCAGACATGACTGGCAGTGGGGTTGAGCTTGTGTGTTTTAGCTTTCTCCAGCTAGTTGTTGTTTTTCTAGGAGCCAGTAACCCCATATCTGCATTTAGCAGTTCCAAGTTTAGAGGGGCATATGTGCTGCTTTTGGGGTAGGTGGGCAGGGAACATATCCATGTTTTTTTTAGGTGTGTTACTTTACACCAAAGTGTATTGAATGTATGTGTTGTGTTACATACATAGCATAACACACAAATAACCTAACATTGGTCTCAAGGGTCTCGGTCATACAATTAAAAAGGGTTGGCACTTCCCACATCTCAAGGCATTGACACTATTATATGAACAGAAAACATGTAATGAACAGCACATACTCTGCGCTAATTGCATTTCTCAGATTCCAAGCGCCTTTTACTCTCAAGGCCAGAGGTGTCGTTAGAGGTGATTATAATCTTTTAATATCATACCAGCCTCAGATTCCAATGTCATTTTTGGAGGTGGCTTTGTGATTTTGATCCAGTGGCATTAGAGGACACTGAAGAGGATATTCTGCAACGTTTTACTAACCTACATATTCTTCAATTACGTGTCCAGTCTCTGAGGATGACCTTATACATGCTAGTGAAGATGTCCTCTTTGAAAAAGGAATGTGAACAATTCAATGCAAAAAAACAGGGCCCCACTTCTCTCAATGCCCAAATAGGCCTTATTTCAGAGTGATAGGCCTTGTAAGAGCCCGGAACGACCCAATACAATTAATATAACAAAAGCCATAAAGTAATAATACTGAGCCCAGAACATAATAACGTATTGACCAAAATGTAACCACTCATTACATTTTGGGTCAGTTATTGCATTATGGAGCGGGCAACATATGTTTTTCCTAGCAGTGTAATAATAGAGTGAGTCAAACATTTATCGATTACATGTCTTATTGCTCCAATGTAGAGTGTAGTTTCAATAAAAGCATTATTTTAATAGTTATAATCCAGTTTAAGGTGTTCATACACCCACTTTGATACTACCCTACAACAATATTATGCTTGCGGCATAATGTAATAAGTGAACCAACATTTCATACGTTGCTACGTTTTGGACAAAAAGTTATACAGTTTTGGGCTCAGCATGTTTTTACATGTCAGACTCTGACATGCTTCATATGTTTGTGACAGCAAAACATGTAAGAATTGTAGAATTTGTGTCAACATATTATTTTCTTATCCAGTGTCGTCTACTCTCACTTATGATGACACTCCAATAATGTTGATATTCAGTGTGGTGTAGGGTGGTCCCCTATCTTCCTTTTTGTATTGATTTGCAATATGAATCAGGATCAGGAGTCACCCAGATACCCATGGTGTAAAATGTGATAGTGTTGAAAGCCTTGTGAATTTATATGCTGACAATTTATTGATTTGTTTATCTGATCCTGAAGTTTTAGTTCCCAAACTGTATTTATCTTTTTTGAAAACGTTCCTATCTATACCACTGGTTCCTTTAAAAAATAAAAAAAGTGTTCTCAGCTATCCTCTTATTTGTCTGGGCACATACACTCACTCACATCTCTAAAGTCAACTTGCAGAAGTAAACAGGATTGTCCTTGGCCTTCACGTATCCAAGCATTACTTCTGGGCTGCAAATGTGAAGACTCTAACTTACTGGCAATGAGTTTCCCCTGGTAATGACTGGTCTGCTGTCTCCCCACCCTGTAAAATCAAATCCATGTCAATTTCAGAGACACCTCTAACAGTGCTACTTTTTTCCAGAGCTCAGCTTTCCTACAAATGACTTGGCTATAACTGAATCCTCAGAAACTCCCTGACGATTTAATATCAAATGACAAAATAAACTGTTGGATGGTGAAATGTCTCAGTACATACCCATATAGCATACCCTCAAACCAGGGCTGATGGATAGAGTGTTTCTATACTGGAGGGAAAATACTGTGCTGCCTCTTATACCTTCAGCTCCTAACAAAATATATTCTCAACCACATTTTACTGCTACTTTCAAGTCAGGCATTTTATACGAGAGTGTATAGCCCATAATTCACATTCCAAACAAAGTGCAACATTTTTCGAATGATTTACTTCTCTCTTTCAAAAATAAAATACTAAAAGAAAAAAGAAAAATCATTATTCTACATTTGCGTGTAAGACATGTGATCGCTTTACAGCAGCGACCATAAACTCTCCATGATCGCAAGTCCCATTATGCATGAATGCATCTCAATGCTGTTCCTTTTAGAGAATGTGATAGATGGATACACTCCAGTACTATACATTCAGTTTATGAATGGTTTGAGAGCTTAGATGATGGCACCATTTGATAATGTCAAAAACAAATAGCACAGCAATTACACATGCCATGGCCAACTTGGTCTTAATGTGGAGGGAAGCCTTGGTCTGGAAATGTGGAAATGAACAAGCTAACTGGTCTGAAGAGGCTAACGTACAGGAGAATTGTCAGGAGGAGAAAAGCTGGGATATGTCCTTTTCTGATCCATCACTTCAGAATCCACTCTAGCAGCTGGTGCAACGCAAGAGATAGATAGAGACTAGACTGACCCATTGTGTAGTTGGAGGGTAACATTATAATAGCTTCGACTATGACTGTGTTTGGAACCATTTAAAAGAAACAGCTGAATAACAGAATTAAAGGGCATGTTAGTCAGAAAGGTTTCAGGTCTGTGTGTTCCTCGTTTCTTCTCTGCTGTTCACATCATGAAATAGCAGCAGTAGCCCCGGGGATCTTATTGACAGATGCATGTAATAACTTACAACAAAAAAAAAAAAAACGTGTCAAATGTCAGATCTTCTCTGAAGAAACTGGCAGTTTGAATTGAATCCAGTGTCAGAACTTATGTAGAGACTCAGGCAGCTGTGTGCGTGTTCTGTCTCAGAGATACAGGAGCCTTTCATGTTGGGAAGCCCAGGGATGTTGTACTCTGTGGCATAAGAGCAGCCTTATCAAAGGAGGGCATCCATGTTGCACGCATGCACACACACACACACACAAAACGCACACACTTTCCAAACCCTCTCATACCACTATGAGTTGGAAAGGCTGGTTATCTAACTTTAACTTCAGTTTCCCCGTTCCTTTCGTCATATGATCGTATATGAAAGTCTAATGATGGATCTTCAGTCCATTTGGTGAAATGATAACCACAGCCAGTTAAACAAAATCAAACTGATTATTTTAACATTTGCAAAAAGTATTTCGGCTTTACATTCAGGAACCCCAAATGAGTGGTCTAAATAGCAATTTTTTCTTAAGACTTTATTAAATGCCAATAGTTATATTGAGGTTTGTACCACATGTCATAATGTTGTTTCATACCAGCACACATCTTCTACTGGGCCACATGAGAGATATGGCATAGGAAGGGAGACAAGGTGAACTAGAAGAGGAACAGGCATATATATTTTGGCCTTTGTATAGCAGCCTCTCATTCCCAGCCGCCTTATTTAAAGGCCTAGATGTCTGTGAGTTGCATGAGGAATGGTTGTGTGACAGTTTAATAAAGTTAAAAGGTTTCTGCTGTGGAGCTTCAGATCTGCACCATAGGCAGCCATGATCAGACATCTATCAGAGCTCAAGTTGGAAAGGCGGAGAGAGAGAAAAGAGTGCTGTCTAAGGGCACACTCACACTAGGCCATCCGTACCTTTCCCAAGTACGTTTGCCCCCTAAAGTCTAGCTCATTTGAACAGTGTGAGTGCTCCGTTCCAAACTCAAGCAAAGTAGAACTTCCTCGGTCCTATAGCACAGTTAGGAGAGGTGTGCTTGGGCAATGTACAGATGCTAGTAGGCTGGCATGCATTAGTGTCCATTGTCAATATATTTGTTACCTTTTGCTACATAATACGTGTGTCAGACTTCTATAAAAGTGCTGTATGAACATTTACATACATACCAGAATGCACACACAGAGCAGATTTCTACACAGCTCTGCCTCCAAACGGTGTAGGCCTTTTTCTACATACATGTGCCATGTTTTCCTTCAATATATAATGCTGTAATAGATACTTTATCATGGTATGAAAATGAACGATTTAATATCTGAGCGCTAATGTTAATTATTGACCACCAGACAAGACCAATTAGGGAACTAGTAAGAGGGGCTTTGTGATTGGATTCAATGTTACTCTAAACATATCTAGCCAATGTAATTATTGAGATGCTCCACAGTATGCAGTTATGTTGAAAATCTGTTATATAATATATGGAAAGGAAAAGTGGCCTGCTGTATCCAGTCATGTTTATCCACAATAACAAACCCTGTTCACCTATGTAGCCTATTTCTGCATCTGTTGACAACATATTTTACTTTGATGCATTTCTATATCAATGTGATCCTGCCTTTTCCCCATTCCTGAGCAGTGAGGCTGATGTTAGGGAGTATTCTTGGAGTGCAGAAACAGTGATGCCCTGGCTGTGTTTATACACTTATTATTTTAGTATTGATCATTTTCCGCATACCATTAAACTAAAGAGAGGAATTCATAAATAGGTGTGTTTTTTGAAGATGGAAACATTGACAACTGTAAATGAACAAGATACACAATTAATCGAGATAGGAAGACACATTAGCAAAGGGTTTTTCGACAATTGTTCATTATTGAATTAATACAATTACTTAATTTGATAATCATCTCAAAATAAAACTGTGGCAAACATCTACTGTGTGTTTCTCCTTCTGAAATGCAGGTCATGTTGCTCCCTTTGTTAAGTTTCAACTGTGATGTGGTTAATTCCCTTTTGTTAAAGGATGACCTAAAAAAACATATTCCGCAAATCAAATCAGAACAGCCACCCATCCATCCATGTTCTTATCCGCTTAAACCTGTTCAGGGTCACAATAGCTACAGGGCTAACAGAGCAGCCCAGACATCCCTTTCTCCATCAACGTCTTATAGTTAGTCCTGGGGGATCCCTAACATTCCCAGGCCAGCACAGATATAATCTCTCTGGTTTGCCCTGGGTCTGCCCTGAGGTCTGCTCCCAGTTGGATGGGCCTGGTAAACCCGCAAAGGGAAGGCGTCCGGTGGGCATCCTTACCAGATGCCCAAATCACCTCAAATGTACATGTCTTATTAGGAGGACCCTGGATGCTGCTTGTTAAAGTGTCCTTCCGTCAAGGCCTCTGGTGGAATCCCCTGTTGCAAAGTCCCCCTTTTAGACATCTAAGGCTCTTAATCCACAGAGCCTCCTGCTATTTTCCTCACTGATTGAGATTGCAGGACTCTGTTCCACTACAGTCCACCTGACTCTGGTGGACTTCCCATCAGTGGCCACGTTGCTTTCAGAAGGCCTGGATGTGACAGTATTCCTAATATGGTATCTCTCTCTTTTGGATTATATTTCTGAATAGATGGAATTCTTTCTATTAAGAAGCCATGGCGATGGCTTCCGTGATTTTTACTACACCAGGATCCCTATACTGCCCCACAAAGGAGAAAGGCAGTAACTCAATTGTTTTCAAAAATGAGTTATTATCATGTTGTGCCATTGACGACATCCTTTGTCATGTGGACAAATATATTTTCTCAAATGTGTTCTATTTTGGAGAAAATAGGGTGTTGTTATTACAGTAACTTCAAAAAGCCCTTCTGAAACCAAGGTAAAAGACAGTAACTCAGAGTTACTGTATTCTTCCTTCGTTTTGCGGTGCTGAAGCAAGAGTTACTGTACTTCACCTTTGTTTTGCCTCAATTAAAAAGGATATTACTGGTTTTCAATACTTTAACATTGATTGATTTCTGTAGATAAAGAGAAGTTTGGGGTTCCCTGCCTATTTCGGATAAGCGGTTAAAGATGTATGGGCTTTACGTCTTTTATTTTGGTTATTGTTATTTTACCTTCATTGTTTACCTAGTGAATGCACTATACAGCACTTTGGACAGTGCAAACTGTCATAAATGTGCTTTTATAAATACATTTTACTTACTTACTTACTTATAACTCACCTAGGCCCTTTGGCACAAATCACCCCAATCCCAGAAATGTGGATAATAAGCATGATGCAGCAATTTAGGGCTGACATCGTGCTAACTGTATAGACTCAAAATGTAGCATACCAAAGCACTAAAACATGTGTCAAATGTTTTCAAACTTGTCTATAATTGTTCAGACACAATAATCAAAAAACCTTGATCATGGAAATTTTACTTTGAAAGGCAAACACAGTTATTTGAGCTTAAATGTGCTTATATCTTATTCCTTGTGTCTCCCTTCTTTACAGGATGAGTCAAATGGATGGCTCTTCTTAAATATGTGGTCACATTTCCAATTTCTTCCACGGTTTTCTAGAAACAAGGGGTGGAACAACTTCCAAAATGCACAACTTAGGCCACTCTCCCTATAAGGCAAAGCCCACCCTCTAAACACATTGTATTTTAAATAAATATCAGTAGTTTCAAAATGCTCCAAAACTTCCCAAAAGCCTTGGTATAATTTGATTTGAAAAGTGACTTTGACACATACAAAAAGTGTAAAATAATGCTATATTATAATAATAAATGGTGTACATAAATACTATCAATAATAACAATAACGTAAAGAATAACAGTAAAATATAGCCTACAATTTCATTGTACAATATAGGCCTATCATTATCAAACTAAAGATGTATTCACATTGGTCATTAAACTGCTTTTTAAAGCTAAGGTTCCCATATAAAATGGAAATTACTGCCTTTTGCGTTGGTATGACACTTTTTGTAAGCTTTGCAAAGGAAGAATACAGTAACTACCAAATAGGGGTCAATGGTCAAATCAGCGGTAAATATGAAGATGTAGAAACAATTACTAAAAGTAAAGCTAAGGAATGGCCACACATTCAATGATCTGCCTGCAACTATTTTGACTGGACAAGAGGAAAACTTTAAAGTAATTTTTCTCAGTTTTGAACTCTCGGGAGTTACTGCCTTCTTCCTTTGTAGGGCAGTATAGTGGGAGTTTGTCAAGTGGATCGTAAAGTGGTTTTCACGAAAAGCCTGCCATGGCCTTTTTGAGTTCAAAAGGATTTCCATTGCCTTTTATAAAACTAAAAGATAATATGTAATTGTAATCATCAGATATGTAATCCTTAAGAACAGGTCTAAACTAGAAACAGTTATAACAATATTAAACCTAATACTAATCAGTAGACATATTTGTAGCGTGAATAACCCTGGCCAATTAAAAGGGATCTTCTTTACTGTAGTTGTATTCTAATCACATCCCTGCTTGGTTAGCAATTATTTAAATATAACTGAACACCTTTTTTATTAAGCATACTATTAAACAGTTTGGATTTGGATACATTATTTTAATTACTATGTCAAAGGTGAATAATGATGGTGGGCAATTACAGCATCGTAAAGCATTTGTTTAGTTATGTGTCTGTGTTTTTGTTTACTGTAAGTTGTTCTGCTTCAATGAATAGGTCAGCTGGCTCTACATTAGAGGAGAGTACCTAAATAAAGCCAATCAGTAAAACATTGTTTTATATCAGCATTGGTTTGGAGAACTTCAGAATTACTTGCCTTTGAAGAAAAACTTGGGAATTGTTGTCCTCATTTAGGTGAATGGAACATTGAAACCAAACAGGCTGACTTTGAATATTGCAAACTACAATGTGACTAGTTTGTACTTAGAGAAACGAGTGCTGAAGAGTATCTGGAATTGCCCTGATCACCAAGTGTTATAGTAACACAGTCACTCTTCTGTTGAAACAAGACGTTAATGTAGCATTATTTTATGTTTTATGCTGATAAAACAGCTGCACAGTTGTCAATCAAGCTGAGTGAATTAAATGAGCTGGCTCTCAGCAGGACTTCCTAATGCATTGTAGGTGGATGTCAAAGACAAGCGCTGTGTGTTCTAGTCAGCTGTCTGCTTAATATTTAATATATACATGTCATTGAAAACTAATGAGTCCTTTTGGGTCCAAGCATTTCAAGCAACATGCAAACAGCACCTACACACTCGCTTATATTGTTGATTAACCTTGCAGATTAACTTATTCAGGGAGACATGTTCAATCTGGCACAGTTTACTCCTAAACATTCAGTGCTGCTGGCACAGTAGTATGGTTTCTATATGACTGGTTGAAAGTGGGGTTGTTACCATAATATGAATCCATTTAATAGAAAGTTCAGATTCAGTTTTCACTCATTAATGTGTCTGCTTTTTAGATGCCTAAAAACACAGAATGTTAACAGCCGAACAACGTCATACGTCCCCGTGTTCACAGGCAGTAGGAAAGTAGAAATGTGACGCGCTAAAATGTCACCTTCTAATGTTAACAAACACACATACAACTATTGTGTTCATATTTAGTTATCTTTCGTAAGTCAATATAGTGATCATTGTGACAGGTCTAATGCCCCTCACATTAAAATAGTATTTTGTGGAATACGGTTGCAAGTATTGACGTGGCTAACCCTGTGTGCTGTATTGCATCTTCATAAAGGTTCAACAATGCGATGCTGGTGTTTTTATTCAGTGACATTGTGTGCCCTTGTTATTATAATGAAATGCTGTTCTGTATTACCCTGCCATCAAGAAGCCTTACCGACTAGCTTAATCACATTCACCGTTAGGTAGCTCTTTACCATAATGGAGCATGTCGGTAAAGCCTTAAAAGAATCAAAAAAATAAAAAAATATTATCATAACTTGATTGAACTATTTGACATGTAGTCAACACCAAAAATAGAAAATAAAATTACCTGCAATCAAGCCCAGGTAACAAAGTAACCACTGACTTTACAAGCTCTTAGCATAAAAAGAACAGGATTAGGGTCAGGTGCATTTTTCTAAACGTTGCGCTGGCATAAAAAATAATAAGTTCCTTCTTTAGAATCAGTAGTGGTTGACATATTGTATATTAACCAACCTTCAGTGTGTTCAAAAATGTTCTTTTATAACGTCAACATGGTTCTTGTGAAACAGTAAGTGCTCATTTGTAGAACTTGCAACTTGTGTGTTTATTGATGTTAGATTTGATAAAACCCATTTACCCCCCTATGCCAACGGTAATACACAGCAACCTCAAACATAGCATCCAATTATTACATCCCTGTTGGTTGATAGGACACTTACAGCAACTCTAAATCTCACCGGTGGGATGGAACAGAACGTCCAAGTACAACTAAAACAAAACGGCTATAAATCAAAAGTTTCTACGTAGAGTCACAAATAATCAGCTTGGGGGGGTCTGGTGTGATGTAGCCACGGGGGAAAATTCACTTTAAATAGACTTGGAAGCTCATGAGAAGAGTCTAGAGCTCCAAGAGTCATTAGCCTGAGAATACAGTTTCCGCATAGGATCTGCAAATTGACTGTGCAGTGCTGGTGGTTGGTGTCAAGAGAGAGGACTGCCAGGTATGACTATATGCTTTGTTAGTCTGGTGTCATACCGCATGGGGAGTTAAGCGGATACACTTTTTAGCCATGAAGGAAATTAAGACAATGTCGTTTCTCTGCAAGATACTTTACTTCTATCCCCAAGGTTCACTAACACCAAAGCTCAACAGTGAAGTCACAGCCCGGTAATAACCTAGAGATTCATGTGTTATCATGGAGATACAGTCATGAACCCATTTACCTGGGTACTAAAGGAGACCAATATATTATTATTGTCACTAGTATACAGTTTAGAACAAAGATATGAACCAAAAGAGAGGAGACAAGTAGGATCTGATGAGAGGAACATGGAAGTGGGCAGGTATGATTCATGAATGAGGGAATGAGATGCAGGTGACAGCACTCAAATTGTTCATTAGCAAGAAAGAGGAATGTTCTGTTTTGCCGACCAACCATGTCAAAAGTTGAATTCACTAGTTAACCTCGCTGTTCGCTAAACGAACGGGGCTTATTACATCGCCTTGTTCATTGCTCTGATTGGTTGTAGTGGTATCCAATTGCGTGCAGTGGTATTTGAAATGCACGCGTAGGCGCCACCCCTGGAGATGGGAAGGTGTATTGATCGTGGCCAGACCCTATATCGTTCTAGATATGGGGTGGATTTCCTTGCTGGTCAAACATATAATGTTCACTCTCTTTGTGTTGCTACCAAGCCCCAACCTCAGCTATTTTTACCAGCATCCATTAAGGCCAGGACACACCGGCCCGATAATCGCCGTCGGAGAGTCTGGAGGGGGTGGGGACACAAATATGTTTGGTGTGTGCCGTGACGTTGTTCGTCGTAGATGTCGTCGGGCTTCTTTTGAGCCGATTGAACATGTTCAATCTGCGGCGGGCAGTCTTTCAGTCAGAGCAATTTGATTGGTGGAGGGCCAGCAAATCAGTGAATCCCAGAAGTGAGGCGGGTAGCACAAACGGCTAACAACAGTATTGCATCACTAGCCATTGTTTTATTGTGTTTGTTTGTTTCGTTTAGCGAGTACTCACATGCATCAACCCTTCTTGACTGCTCGACACCATGCTCGACACTCTCTGCTAAAAATGGTGCTCTTTATGGTCCAGAGATATACATAGGTATTTATATCTATGTTTATGGACTAGACAGACTAGACAGCTGTCCCCTCATTTCATGTTATGGAGACATTACGTCCCGCACAAGCGCAGAGCGTACGGAAAGTCAGTAGTCGGCTCGTGTGTTCTTGGCACTTTTTTGGCCGCGACGGGCAGACAGGAGCTGCCTGAAACGGCAGACTCCATTTTCGGGTAGTCGGACCGGTGTGTCTTGGCCTTTAAGGAAGTGACCAAAATTGTACTATTTTCCGCTGGCCACTGGGGGTGGAACCAAGACTGAGCAATTTTGCTTTGACTCACTTGTTAGACAGGCCATTTTCAAAATCTTATTAAACCTGTTTACAGCGTGGTCCAAAAAAACATTCTTGTCTGTATGTTTAGTTCATATCTCCATGACAACACAAAGGAGGGTGAATTTTTTTGGACCACACTAGTTTTTATTCTTTTGGAGGTTAAAATGTATTGGCGCAATCTCTTGAGTGACAGCTCTCCGCCCGTTGTCCCTCACTTTGCCTCGGAGGTATACATCAGCTTGATGGGCGTATCTCCCTCCCCCCGACGTGAGGCGGAGGAAAAATCTCACAAGATGGGGACGCGCATAAACCAGAATTATTGGATGCCGTGTGAATAACTGAGGTCAGCACGGATACTACATCCATATTATATACCATCTATAGGTGCTACGCTGCTCTAGTTCACACTCAGCTGAGTACGAACCATCTAACCCATGGGAACCTCAATAAAAAGGCGTACGCCACACTCACACAATATGTCTTGTGTTGACAAGACCTTACTGTGTGGCTCAAGAGGAGAGACAGAGGTGGACAATTAGACAGTGTACCCCTATAATAAGAGATTGCCATAAACTGTTTTCCTTTCTCCCTGACTCAACATCGGCTCCCAACTTCTTAGTCAACCAGTGAAGCCTAATGAATCCCAAAGTAGCTTTCCGAGACAAAATACAATCCAAATTGACAGATGAAATACATGTTGACATTTTGAGCAAAAGCAAGATTGTTGGAGATTGTATGCATGTGTTCATTAGCATATTAATAAGGGTATGTTGATACTCCTTATTTGAATTTAGACTCAAAATTCCAAAGAGAAAGAAAGTGTATGAGGCATATATTTGTGGTGAAGCAACAGCATTGCACACACACACACACACACACACACACACACACACACACACACACACACACACACACACACACACACACACACACACACACACACACACACACACACACACACACACACACACACACACACACACACACACACACACACTTTACTTTGGTTCTATGCCAGTCACAGCTGCCAACAGACTGCTAATTAGCACTCTGGTGTCTGTTGATTCCTGACATTAAAGTACTGCGTGTGAGCAGTGCATTGTTAGTATATAATGCATTAATTCAGTTTTTGTGTTGAAGGCTGTATTTGACCGACATGGTTGTTACATATTCACTGTCTGTCTCCTACACACATAGGATTGGATTCAGTGTGTACAGGGGTAATTAGATGTCATAAATGAAGAGTAGTGAAATGAAAGTCAACAAACAAACACACACCACTACAATTTAAATTGAAAAGACTCTCTCTGCCAACTGAAGCAGATCTATTTCTTCAGAACTGTTTTCTTCAAAACATAATCGGCGCTTTACCCTGGCAAAGGGTCTCGCAGTATGACTGTTAATATAACTGCCAATTTAAGGATTAGCACTATCTAATAATTTAGATGTCAAACTGACATGTGATAGACATATTCAAGTTGTACAGGATTTATGTTCTTAACCATGTCAGAAATAAATACAGTCTGTCAGAAATCAATTAATCTGAGGTGGTTCTTTTGAGAACCTTTTGTCATGTAGATTTAATCTCCATAATTGAAAAACTCCACATAAATTTAATGGATTGAACATGATGTATCTACATTAATGTTCCCAGAGGATGAATTGTAATTACTTTGATGATCACCTAACATTTCCTTCAGTGCAACGATCAACATTTTCACTGGTTCACCTATAGGTTGAATTTAACCAATGATAATATCAACAATACAATCAAACAATACCGACTGTAAGTGGAAGACAGCTCTGATTGGCTCATTTTATCATCAATCTAGCCTCCATTCAGACCAGACCCTCCCCAATGTATGTAATTTAGTGGAAGGCAGCCCCTGTTTGGCTGGTCCCACCAGGCTATGATTTCATAAGGAGACAATATTAATTTGTCCTGATTAACCTATCAGTGATAAGACAGATACAACTATCAGTGCTCATCAGCTGTACTTTTTTCAGTGCTAATGGTCTAGACCAGGGGTGTCAAACTCATTTTGGTTCGAGGGCCACATACAGCCTCTCTGATCTCAAGTGGGCCAGACCAGTAAAATAATGGCAACATAACGTACATATGTCAACTCCAAATCTCTAGCTTTGTTTTTCAGTAATATGCTTTATCACTCAGCCTACATTTGTAACCTACATTATCATGGATCACAAGGGATCTCTGTACCCCCCAGGAAATGTCTTAGTAAAGGTTGCTGCTGGCCATGGGAATAGGAGGTGCGGCGCGCAGAGCCGCAGCAAACATTTTGGGGGTATTTTGCTCAAAGATGCCAATATACGCACTAATGAAATAAACAACTGTTTATTTGAATACACAAATACAACAGGCACTGGCGTTACAGTTGTCCAATTTTGTTTACTATATGTACAGGGACACATTTTGTGCAAACATGCAGACAGTACAAAATTAAATTAAATAAAAGTGCAACTTCTACTGTATTGATTTATTTTTAAATACAGAGGTTATTGGTTGTTTTGGAATTCGTTTTTCCCAATTTAAAACATAAAAATAAAGCAGCATGGAAAATTAGGAAATAAATCTTGTAGGCCTACACTAGCATGCTCCTGCTCGTTTCGCGCGTGCAGAGCCGCGGACACATCGCGCTTGCTAGTACATTAATTGTTCAGCACTAAAAATATATATATATTTTTTTTTTTTGGTTTTTACTTTGCCATAAAGCACTGGAGGAAACATTAATAGCGGTGAAGCAAAATTGCCATTTACCATTTCCCACGTTGCTAAAATGTGCTTTTTTAAATTTTGGCTGCCCCCTAGCGGCTGGAGTGAGCATTTTGGTTATTTCTTTAAAAATTCATATCTCCTCACAGGAATGGGCTAGAGACTTACTTTTTTTTTTAAATGCTCATAAATGTGTGCTCTACAAGTCGCGGGCCGGATTAAATCATCTCGCTGGCCGGATCCGGCCCGCGGGCCGTATGTTTGACACCACTGGTCTAGACACTAAACTAAGATGGTAAACATGGTTATCATTATACCTGACACACATCAGTATGTCAGCAAAGTCATTGCCAGCAGGTCTGTATGCTGCTGTGGGCATTTAGCCCCAAGCACATTCTGTGGACTGTCAAAGTGTTTGATGTAATAACTTATGATGGTTGAGCTCATGCCAGAGATGAACATTTAAAAGTCTATTTTACTGAAGCATATTTCTCCTTTAGGCCCTTAAGTCTTATTTATCACAACAGTAGACTGCACTTATGAATCTAACTGATGCTACTGGCAGGGCATCCTTCACTGTCTACTCTTATATATATATTTTTTGTTTTTGTTTACATATTTCCGCAGCAAGGCCCGCAAAAAAATCAGGGTTTCCCATGAAATGCTGTTTTGTTGCTTATGCCGCACTGTGTGTCTGATGTTCTTTGACCAGTCTAAAGGAGATGAGTTATTTCAGGCCAGTGTGATTTAATATCACATATCATATTCAGATACAGGAAACTGAACCCTTTGAAAAAAACTGAGAATATTAAAGAGATGTGTCAATGATAAACCTTTTTAATAAAATATAGTAGGGGATCCATTTGTGATGTCTCCTTTTACTGAATTTAAATGTCCTCAGTAAATATAACTCACACATTCATATAAGTATACAGAGCAGTAAAGACAGAGGAGAGTGAAAAGTAGAGGGGACCAACAACATGATTAAATGAAGTGGTTCAGGCCTGACGTCTGATGTGGCTTTACTGTCTGCCGTATAATCAGTTGTTGAGCTTGCACTCTTGTCACACTGTGGATGTCCACTGTTTACACTCACAGCACCCACTTAACACAAATACAACACTATATTGTTATTGTTTTATTTCATTTTTAAATGTACCATTATTGGTTTAGTTTTTTTAAAGGGGATGTTATTTCACAAACGGTTTGGAACAGTTTGACTGTAGATCGCAAAATATATACTATTGGTTTACTGTAAGACACTCATTTAGACATGGACTTTGAACATGTGTTCGAGAGCTCTCCCTGGGTTAGCTTGTTACTTTAAAAGCAAGACCTTTCCCTGTAATGGTGAGGATGGATAAGCAAGGGAAGGATATATACAGTGGGGGTGAGAAGTCTTTCAGAAATGTGCAAATGTATCATCGACTTAGCCAATTTATGAAGCAACGCTGAATAAATTACATTGCACAAAAGAAGAACATAGATGATAGCACAGATAATTGCTCATTAACTGTAGTGAGTCTGGTGCTGCATGTGTTGTTAAGAATTCCTAGAGCCACAGAGGCCATGGTCAGTTGCCCTGTCAAAGTTAATTGCTACTCTGACCAAAGCTGTCTCAGTGCAGTGAGTAGTTAGAAAACATGTGTTATGTCTCAATGAAATCCGTGGTAGGACTGCCTAGTTGGCAGAGGCTTGATTCATGAAAAATGTTTTTTGATGGATGCTGGAACAAACTGAAAAAGTGTGAGGGAGTGTGAGAGAGAGTTATTTCCAGAAATATGAGTCTAATGCCACACTAATGACTGTGTCAGGCTGTATACTGCATAGTTCTTTGAACTAAATTGTTATGCAGGCATGTATAGCTGGTGTATTATTAAAGAAAAGTGTTGAACAGGGGGAAAGTGTGGCCTTATGATAGGGCAAGGTGAAGCGAAAAGATCCATCAAATACCATCATTTTCCAAGGAACATGAGTGTCTTTGATAGATTCTAACGTAATCCATCCAATATTTCTGGAAACATTTCCACAAAAACTTAAATGTCAACAGTATGGCTGTGCTTGTTCAAAAGCCAGGGGATCACTAGAGTTCTTAGTATTCAATCTCCGGGAAATCAAATGTTCAATCCGGCTATTTGTCGTCGAGATATTTCAGTTGAGTGGAACAAAATGGCAGACCAACTAACGGACATACCATCATTGCCATCTCTGAGTTCAGACCTGGCATTAATAGGGACAGTATAACATATTTGAACATAATTGTAAATTAATGGGATTTATATTTGGTTTCCAAAATCAAATCCGCCAAAGTAATGTCAATATTCACCCAACTGCAGGTTTTTAATTGGGTATCAGTAATAATCAGGTTGAGAATGTGCCCTGTGTGTAGGGCCATTAACAGCTTATTTCAAGTACAGTCATTCCAGGAGCCTCAAAGTCGTTGAGATGAGAGAGAGAGAGGGAGAGAGAGATAGAGATACATAGAGAGAGAGTCAAAGGAAGCCGGTATGATGTATTTTAAAAAGGAGCGAGCTGAGAGGCATTTGACACAGCAACAAACATAGAACTGTAGCCAGCACACCAACCTGTCTTTTGAATAGTCTGACTGCACTTGGCTGTTTCCTCAGTGTTTCTAGCCAAACTTCTGGCTGGGAATCAAATCTGGGTCTTCTGCAAGGCAAAACACAAACAAACAAAACAACACAAGTGCCACTATAACATCAATGTTGTGTTGGTATTAAATGGGCAGGTGCCTTTATTCTCCTGTGTGTGTGTGTGTGTGTGTGTGTGTGTGTGTGTGTGTGTGTGTGTGTGTGTGTGTGTGTGTGTGTGTGTGTGTGTGTGTGTGTGTGTGTGTGTGTGTGTGTGTGTGTGTGTGTGTGTGTGTGTGTGTGTGTGTGTGTGTGTGCGTGTGTGTGTCTCTGTGTCTGTGTGTGTGATGGAAATTCAAAGGGTACTCTATGATCAAGAATTAAACCTAAAGGGTTCATATACTGTATACCAGACATGAATTGTGCATCTAAAATTATAGAGCACTTTGGTGGAGGAGACAGTGTGTGTTCATAAGTCAGCAGGTGGCTTATGGCCTGTAGTGCACTTGCAGCTGGAGTCTATGTGCTGCTGTAGTCTTTGTCATCACAGGCCCCGTGGCTCTGAAACAAACAAGCCTGAGGGTACAAGGAAAACTCAAGGGATGTGTCTTAAATCACATCTCAAAGCATACTTGTGTGGAAAATACAGGAGAGTAGACTGATGGCAGCAGTGGTGGATGGGAGGAGATGAAGTGCCCGGAGCAGAGTAGAGCAACAGTTCTTGTCTAAAGATCTTTTTCCATCAGGCCATTCTGAGGAGAGAGGGGGGAATCACATTCTTCACTTGAAGATGTACTGACACTGGGTCACAGAGCTGTAGATGTGGACATGTATGGTTGTTCTCCCTACCAATCATGTGCTTTCTTTATCCAGCTATGTCTATTGTTATTTCCCCTTGCATTCTCTAGATCGCCAGAAGAAGAAAAAAAATAATAATAATTTTTTGCCGGTCGTAATAGAGATGTTCACAATGGTTGAACTTACACATTATTCAACATTACTGATTCAAAGCAATTTCCTGGGAGAAAAAACAAGTAATACTACAATGTTGCCATTGTATTGCACCAGTGTTGCTCAGAAACAAGACACTACTCTTACATTTGTGAAAGCCGGACTGTATAGAAGCAGCCATGAATGCAATCTTAAAAGGCAACACGTGTCGATGTGGTGTCATGAATAATGTATGGGAGCATCGACTCTGCAAGCCAAGACAGAAGGCATTTACATTTTGTCCATGGCCATTGCGAGTTCGACTCCATGAATCAAGACTAGACTGGTCTGTGTAAATCAGCAGTCGTGTCTTCTCTGACTCTGACAGCAAACCTTGTTTCTCATCACGTTGTTTTTGACAGGATTCAATGTAACATGTTTCTTTCTTTCGGCCGTCTTTTTTTGCGGATGGCAAATTATAGTGAACACTTTGTTGTTTTGCTCTTGTTCCGAAATACAAATGATCAGTGTAATGGAAACAAGCAGAGAAAGTCAATTGACTTTTCAAATACAGTCTGCATGCTTCCAAAGCTCATGAGAAACTACAATAGAAAACAAAACTAAGAAGAAAACAGATGAACCAAAAACTCAAATTGATTTTACAAAATCCTCCTCAAAGTTGTTGTTGTGTTTGGTTTACAATTCACTGGAAAATACTTAATTGTGCTCTCGCTTATCCCATTACATATCTGTTATAGATTGATTTGTTCAGTAAAATGGCTGTTATATTGTGTGTGTGTGTGTGTGTGTGTGTGTGTGTGTGTGTGTGTGTGCGTGTGCGTGTGCGTGTGCGTGTGCGTGTGCGTGTGCGTGTGTGTGTGCGTGTGCGTGCACACGTGTGGATAGTACAACAACCCAAATGCACTGCCACTGTCCCTGACCTTTGAATATCATATGTTTGAAAATCTTTCCGATATGATGAAATTAGGTTTCTTTCTTTCTTTGCTCTTTCTCCCTTGGCTGTGAATAAAACAATGATTATCCAGTGGTCCTGTTTCACTTTGTATTCATGGCATTGTTGTCAGTTTGGAAAAGAGCGTCCCATAGAGAACACTTTTCCATCTTCCAATTGTTTACCCTTAGACTCCTTGTGCTATTATTGAGATGGAGTGGGCAGAGATGAATGTTACAGGGTCAGGAATCTCCGGGGAGTTTCATATACAACTGGGCTGCAAGCAGATATAACAATGGGCCAGCAGTCTCACAGTGTTCCTGTCAAGACATTAAGAAGCACAAATGCACTATTTGATTTGATACTTTTTTTGTAAATGTGTGAAAGTTGTTTTATTCTGTGTTTGCAGTTTGAGCGTTGTATGCCTCCTGCCTTTGAAATATATTGAACTTGGTTGTTTGTTGGGGTTTTAAAGGATTGGGCATCTGCACTGCTCTCTCTAACACTTATGTTATCATAACAGCAGTTAGAAGGGCGGCTCTCAAGGGGAAGTAAAACAATGTATCCTTAATTATAGCATACAAAATAGTATGTTTTAGTAGCCAGCTACCAGACCATCGTACTTCATTTCATTTGTACAGAAGGTCTGGAAGTGCTGTAATTGGCAAACGTTCACTCATTTGGAGGCGGGTGTCTGTCGAAGTTTAAAACTATTGGATCTGCCCAGTGCCACTCTGGATTAGCCAACCAATCGCATCACGTTTGGTCATCACGTGTGTCATGAGCCGGCTTTTGATGGTGCCTTCCAGTTGGACATGGAACTCGGAAATTTCCGACTTCACTACAATATTGTAGTCTATGAATCTACCGGTACCTGGCAACAGTAACTTGTTAGAGCCTAACGTTTAGTTAGTTGGACGAGAAAGGTTTTTGGCGTCCATACTTTCGCGAGCAGATGCACTGGAACACAGGCAGGTCGGAACTCGGAACTACCAAGTCGGAAATCTCCTTCTTCCGAGTATAAAGGAACGCAGCATTCAACTGAAACTGGAGCGTTCTCAGCCACTCGCTCTGTTCGCTGATTGGCACGATCGTAGATTCTCCGGAGAATCTGGGAAATGCGCTGTACACCCAGACTGACTACTGAAGGGAAAATGAAATTTGGCCGGAAGTAGGCGGGCGGGCGGAGCCAGGCTAATGTTTTAGGCCAATCATGTATGACACCATGCCATATTCTAGTTGTCTGATTGTGATACATCATCTAGGGATGTTATGTGTATATTGTGTGAGTTAATCAACTGAAATCTCTGAGACAATTAAAGTATTTCAATTTAAGTGCTTGTGTATTTGCGAAAAACAATGTTTACCACTAACAGTCACTAAAGTCAGTCGGCCAAACCGCAGCAGTTACTCTCGTCAAACACTTCCGACTGCCAGGGATAATAATCTTATGCTAACAAACACTGTCTACTGTCTGACCCTGGAAAGAAGGAGCACAAACTAAAGTGCTTTCCACCATTCAACATGTACAGGAAGTCTCAGGAGTAGCGAGTAGCAGCAGCTGAGTCCGGTCGAGTTGAGTGTATTGGTTGGAATTGCCCCTCAATCTCAGCAGCGAGCTACGGTGAGCCCAGGGGGGGACAACATGTATATATTAAGTATTATTTGTCTTCTTAACATGGCAGTTAATTGTCATACCACACTATTTATTTGGTAAAAGTGTTGTAATCCTTCCATTACTTAGTTTGGTGATGATGTACATACTACATATGCATGCCCTGGGTAAATACATTCTACATACTGAACTAGAAAAGGCTCAGAACAAAAAAAAAGAAAATTGTTCATTATTTTCCAACACTACTGTGTTGCACTCATTAGGTATTTATAGACATGTGTTTGCAGTAAGGGGGTGCAGCAATTTGTGTACAACAGTTTATTTTGTGCTACTGCCACGTTACACTAAAGATCAACACATTAGAATTGAAACCTTTCACTAAAAACTTGGTCAAACTAAGAATATCCCTGCTGATCCACTTTGTTTCCTTTTCATTCAAATGTTTTCTTTGTTTGTGAAACTAAAGTGGCAATACATTGTTAATGATGATAATCTCGATAAGATTACCCCTGATATAAATGTAACAAAGTTAAAACCTTTTTGAACCACCCATTGACCGGGAAAGGGGAGTGCTAATGGATCTTAACAGCTAGTTTGAACCTGCCATTATGCAGAAGAATGAGAAGACAAACAGCCAATCAGTTTGCAGGAATAGAAATAGGTTTGGCTGACAGGTTGAGTGGTTGGAGTAGATTAACATCACTGGTGAAATGAAAAAAGAAAATGGAGGAAAGGTCACTCAATTTCAGTAATTTGAACGTGTTTTGTGCCTTACCATCAGACAAAAAAACAGAACAGTGTGCTCTGCAAACTGTGCTGAAAAACACTTGCAAGCTAAAACGGGCAATTAGAACAGGGCCGGAATTTAGAAATGACTTTACTCAGCACCAAACTATTGAACTGGCATGAATTAAAATGGCAATTCCCCATCTTGTTTCTTCAACTTTCACTCAGGAGCAAAACTGTGCATTAAACTATAAACAATAACTATTTGATAATTGTTGTGATAATTGCCAATCAACTGATATTAAATACATGATCATTATGACATTTATGCCACATAACCTAGTCATAATTTACAATCAATGTGTATGTAAAGTTGTTTGGAAAAAAATCTATTTTATTGTGCTGCTCTCAAATTAAACAGTCGAAACGGTTTCAAGAAACCACCTAGCTGCAAACTGATCAATTAGCCAAATAATGTTACAATCTTGCTTGACATTATAAATCAATAAGGGCGCATAATGACACAGGCACACTCAGTCAAACAATATTTCTCAGTACATTTATTTTCCTATTTCATCTTTGTAGATCCACACACACACACACACACACACACACACACACACACACACACACACACACACACACACACACACACACACACACACACACACACTCAATACACACTATACTGTTGATAGCGTATGAGCACATACACTTTATACTTGACTGTCATAAATACACACGCACATTGCCCCGGGCCCTCGCCAAAGACTAACCTAAAGTGAAAAAACAAAAAGCAGAGCAACAGCTTTGGCTTCTCATCAGTTTAATACATTTTCTGTCTGGATTTCCTGGGCGGAACTCCACATTAGTATGCACACAGATAACTGGCTCTCTCCAGTGAGAGCAACCAAGCTCCTTATTGACTTTGAACTGTAACAGATACAGTAATATCATATACCAGGCAAATGAGCTCCTGTGAATCCTTATGCAGAATGGTGTATCCCTTTCACATTCAAGCATCAATTCTTCATATTCTAATAGCATGTCATGTGGCGTGAAATGAGTAGAGTGATTCCCCATTGTGTGTTATTCAGTGTTTATGATTACATGGAGTAATGCACACACTGTCTTTAATTGTAAAGCACAGAGATGATTAAATGTTTTCCATTCAATGACCAGGTGACAGTTTTGAACACTCCATACTGTACGAACCACATTTATCCTGTACAAACAGGCAATGTCACTTCAAGTGAAGGTTCAAGATAAAAAAACAGGATATGAATCAGTTCTTGACAAAGTACTATACATAAACACAAATAACAGTCAAACCGTTGTAAACTAAAGACTTAATCCCACCAGATGCCTGTCCGGTCCTTGGTTTCACTTTAGTCAGTGTGTGAGCGTCCACTAGTTCCGCTGAACCGGCCGTCCGGTGCCCGCTGCAAAAAATACACACGTCTTAACTGTGTGCCGGATGCCGGAGCTCCACACATTAATTTAAACCAGAACACATTGAGAGAAACAGGAACACAGACACCGACAAAACAATAACACATCCGATATATTTTCAGAATAATACTGCAGATAACAATCTCAGACACACAGATCAGAGACGGAGACAAATACAAGCACGTTAACCTGGGAAAAAAAGTCCTGTCGCTCCTTAACTAATTATGACTGAAGTCAAGGACAAATGAAGGTGGTGTTATTTTAGACCAGGGGTGTCCAACATTTTTTCACTGAGGGCCATATACAGAAAAAATCTACAAAGGGCCGGGCCACTTTGTAAAAATAACACATTTATCAGGACATGTAGCTGCTCGTTTAGTTTCATTGTGTCTTCGTAAATTGTAATCCTTCTTCATGGCAACACTTTCCTTGCAAAGTAAACAGACACATTTCCCCTCAGAGCCGGCCCAAGCATTCGGGGCCCTAAGCAGAATTTGATTAGGGGGGGCCCCTCTCCAATGGTAGGGCTGACTAAATCATTGACTATTGTTAAATTCCATTCAGACACCCAGTGTGTTCTGCTATTGCCTCCAATATCCAGCTGGGTGAAAATAGTAGCCAGCCGAGATCCCCACCTTCCTAGGGGTGTCCGAGGGTATGCCCCCCCCGGGAGATTTTTTTCAACTTTTTAAAGTGAAATGCATGAATCTGGTGCACTTAAGAGAGGAAAATTAAGCTTAATCTGAAGAATTTTGTATGAAAAAAAATATTTGGAGACACTGTCAGATTAATTAGAAGCTATTGAAGAAGGACACATGGATTTTCCAAAAAAATAAATATAATTAAAAATTAAAAGAGCCATATTACATTATATTTTTTAAATCGGCCGCGGTTTGGACACCCCTGTTTTAGACCGACACGGATGGGAGACTGTTTGTCGTTTCCAACCGACTGTCAACATTGGTTTGTTTCAAGGTCCCCAAACGTTAAGCAATGATTTATTATAGTTACCAAGACAACAAAGCTAACCTTTAGGAGGAGTTATTGAACTCAAACCACAATGTCTGCCTAACTTAGCCAATTCCTCATAAACCCAAACAACAATATTTCCCTAGACCTTACCAAGTTGTTTTTTGTCAAATGATTAACCTGATTTTATTAAAAATAACATTGGGACAGTTTAGCGAGGCACAAACAGAAGCCTGCACGTAGGGGTGTAACATCACATAACTCCTCTAAGTGTTGTTTTCTTGAGGGCGTAGACTGTGCTTATTTGTTCCACAGTTGTTTTACCTGTTCAGATGGGAACAATAACCTTTTGTGCATAGTTGTTGTGTAAATACCACATACAGAATCATCAAGTGTGATCGCAGGTCACTTTTAATTACCGCGGGAACTCCTCAGTGTCGCGACACCAGCCGCTTTGAAAACGGAGCCGGTGAGTGTTGACAGACGTGGGCACACAGAACAAAACCATTGCTTTGCTCAGTATGAGAAGAATGGTCCCATGTATAGCATCCAAGTATTGATGTGTGTCCATGGACAGCTGAGCCCGAATATTTTAGTTTAGTGTGTTTATTTTGAACATTTGAGAAAACAGAAATAAAATAATTAGTTTTTTTGTCAATCTATATTTAAGGTTCAGTACTTTGAGAATGATGTGGTGTTTGAAACTTGGCTTATTTGCGTAAGAAGGTAAGAATTTTGCACTTAATTTTTGAACATTCCCTAATGTACACACATGCAAATGGAGCAGGCGCACCCAGGGCGCTCTCTGCAAGTGCAATTTGAGTGCATTTCAAATGTATTTCCCCCTTTGCAAATGCTTTGTGAATTGGAATTATTCACTATATATTTTTATCTCATTTGCACAGGTTTAGCGTCCCAAAAGCAGACCAATCTGTTAGTGGATCTCGCCCTAAGTACAAATACAGTAGAGTAGCCCTGCAGCATTAAGTGGATCTCCCGCATGTTAAAACAGTATCTGCTCTGCATGCTTTTTTGATAATATTGTGAAGTCATTTTTAAAAGTAGGATCTTAGCCGTGAGTCAACATATACGTCTATAATAATAAAATAAGTCGATTGGGCATTTTTAAACTCAACGGGGAATTCAAATCTGGAGAATGGGAAAATGAGCTAATGTGCAATGAGCCGTAGTTTTGGAGCAACAGACATTGGAGCGTAACAGAAGTATTTTTCTCCATCTACCTCCAACTCTCCCTCACTAGTGACCTTGTTAACCCAGCTACACTCCACTGCCCTCAACACAGGCCAGGGAAATGAGTTGGATTGCTGCTCTGACCTCTATATCAAAGGGATGATTCCCTCCCTTATGTGAATGGCTGAGATATGGCTTAATTTAACTTGGCATCAAGTGTCATGGATGTAGTTTGTAGGTTGATACAATTGTACATATGTTTGCTATGTGGGAAAGAGTGATTAGTATTTAGACTGTTGGTAATTCCATCACCAAGAACACCTTGAGGTTCCCGGGACTCACTGCATGTGAAATGTGAAGCTCTAAACCTCTTAGTTAATGTTTGTTTCCCAAATATGTTGGACTTCTAGTTATGTCTGACATTTGAACATAATTATTTAGATTTTCTATATTTTTACTAGATTGTGATTCTGTCAGCTCACTCACACATGCTAATGTGCTGCAGGTGACTGCAGGCACATTACACACATCAACCACAGCCATTGATGTTGCTTTATATGTCGGTGCTAGTCATTCCTGAGATCCATCCAAGATGCCGAGATTACCATAGCAAGCAGGAGATTGTCTCTTGACTCCGATCCTCACTGAGTCTCTGCCTCATTCCCTAAATGAGTGGGATTGTGATTGTATTCCATATTCTGCAGTGTAGCGACTGAGGCACACAGGCTGCTGATGTCAACGTGTTAGCGGCAGTATCATATTTCATAGCAGATAGTGCAAAGGGTTATCGGAACATCCCAAGTGGAAAATCAGAGTGTCAGTGAACCTAAGGCTTGGCTACACTTAAAATCTTGTTTTCATATATCAGGACATGACAAGGTAATGGACACAATGCAAATTGGCTTTTTCCAGCCAAGACAGTTATTCCAAGACTGTCCTTCCAGGATACATGATAGCATCAGTTGTTTCAGCAAGTGCTTTGTAAGGGATGCTGTTAACGTGAAGAAAAGTCCTGTCGCTCTAATTATGACTGAAGTCAAGGACACATTAAAGAGGCGTTATTTTAGACCGACACCGATGGGAGACTGTTTGTTTCCTGTTTCCAACCGACTGTCAACATTGGTTTGTTTCAAGGTCCCCAAACGTTAAGCAATGATTTATTATAGTTACCAAGACAACAAAGCTATGGTAACCTTTAGGAGGAGTTATTGAACTCAAACCACAATGTCTGCCTAACTTAGCCAATTCCTCATTTAACCCAAACAACAAATATTTCCCTAGGCCTCACCAAGTTGTTTTTGGTCAAATGATTAACCTGATTTTATTAAAAAATACAATGGGGACAGTTTAGCGAGGCACAAACAGAACCCTGCACATAGGGGTGTAACATCATAAAACTCATCTAAGTGTTGTTTTTTTAGAAAACTCATATTCTTTCAGTTATTATCTAACGGGATTGTTGTTTCCTTTCATCTGGACGCCTCACAGTAAAGCAATTAAATCCTGGCCACATGGTGCAATAACAACCTCCATCGCTGTTTAGCTGCTTCATTTCTATCTAATTACTAGAACTCCAATGGCCTTGACCACAGTTTTTGCTTGAAATGCACTGGGCCTCTAGAGAGTGCAGCGGGGTGCCCGTCCATGGTTGAGTAGGCTCATTCTGACTTACAGTGTAGTGTTCATGTTAACTACAGCTTGTCCAGGCACGTGTGTGAGTGGTGAGACCGGCTGAAACTGCTTCTAAGGCTCAGTTCTGGTGATTAAACTGTCAATGCAATCTCCATGTCACAAAGTGTTGGGATGTGGGGGTTTAAAGCTTTGCTGTTCCCCTGCTCTGTGTATTTTAGCAGATGTTTGCATTAGTGATGCACAGGACTAGTCCGTCAAGCGTTTAAACGTCCGCTAACGTTGACTAATCCAAATGAAAACTTATGTTTAAACGTTGGAGAGATGAGTTGCTACGAGCATCCCTAGTTTGCATTTCTTCCCTGCTGCTCCGTTCTTGTATTTGCTGTCAGTGTGAATCACGTGTGTGACGTCTGCTCTTGAAAGGTGCTATACACATACGCTCAGTATCATTCATGAATGTAACTGGCAGTGTAGGGCTGCATTAATATATGTTTGCCTTTTCATTTGAGTGGATAATACGCTGTTTATTTCCTTCCTTCACTCAAGAGTTATTTTTTTCTTGAGCATCGCTGCAATTAAACACAGGTAGCAGTTCCACCTGAATGGGTCTTCCTCTAACAAGGCCAGCTGGTAATGTATCATCAGGAATGTGTTTGGATGAGCTGCTTGAAAGCGAACTAATTAGGGAAAATAAATAAAAAAAAAAACCTTTATGAAAACACCAGTTAATTTGTCTCTATAAACAACTAAGGCTCTTGTGAACACCGTCTCTATGAGCGAAGATACAGTGCAATACTCTCTCAGCTGCCATCACCAGTTTCACACACGGCACACTTGGGAGGGCAAGATACAAACGCAGCATTTTCCCTTGAAACTAAGCAGAGGTTCAGACATACAATGAGTTTCGCCATCAGATGGGAAATTACCCTGAATGGATCTTTACAACTCCAATCATTGAAATACTTTCTAAAGATGTTGTAAATGGCAAAATTGTAAACAGGCTCAAAAGCTGGGAAATACCAAGGTGTCATGTGCTTTATTTCTCATCTCAGTCACAGAAAAATGATGGATTCAACATTGTCTACAAACAAACATAGAGACAGTTCTTTTGGAGTAACACACTTTGAATCTGCGGGAAGCCAAGAGTGCAGAGACAACATTTAAAGTCAAATATATTTATATCAAAAAAGTTATTGTAGGAATTTCCAACATATTTATGTTATCTTATATTAAAAGAAGTCAACACAGAACTTGTGTTGATCAGAGGTTAGGGCAAGAAAGTCACACAGTGACCTTACAGACTGCAACAACAACCGTTGCAGACACAGCAGAATATAGGAACACGATTGCAAGACCTGGCTTCTATTAAAAGCACACTATTGCTAATAAGGCTTGATATAAGATCTGCCACACACACTCACATACACACACACACACACACACACACACACACACTTGCACACACACACACAGTCACCCACAGACACACATACACACATACTCTCACTCACACACACACACACACATGCACACACACACACTCACACAGACACACACACATGCATACGTATACAGACACACACACACACCCAGACAGATAGTGTATTTAACCAACCGCCTGCACTAGATCTTGGCCTTGGCCTTTGCCTTTTGCCCGAGGAATGAAGACTGCTTATGGGATCTCGGTACCCCCCAATTGTCAAGAGTAGGATAGGGTGAGATAAGATCTGAACTATTGTAATGAATAAGTACCTTTGTGTTTATAGTAGAAGTTGTCTACTAAGCTGATATCCTGTTATGTCAACCCTTCAATAAAGTACCTGTTAGACCGATCCCTTTCTCCTCCGTGTCTATCTGAGCCTGTTGAGATGTCTCCTTCTCTCTCAAGTAATATCAAATGTAGGTAAACAATTGGCCCCCTCGGCCACGATGACAACACATTGTTTACTACATAAATGGCGTTGTCGAAACGGAAGACCTTCAGAAGTTGCAGCAGACAGACAAACGGCGGCATCTGGGTAATGTATATTTTGCCCTAAACCAATGTCAACCTGTCTGTGTTTTTCTTTGAAGGTCTGTTAAACTTGCGTGCTTGTAAAGCAGAATCATAGACTGTCAGGATAAAGTATCTGCTAGTCGTTATAACTGAATCTTGGCTTTTCTGGAAAATGTTAAGAAACTTGTTTAGTTGGGAAGAAAGAAATGGTTGTGTTGTTTTACCCATACTGGCCACTCTTGCTGTTTGGTTCCGTGTTTTGACATTCCATTTTGTAATGAATATCGCTGCAGTGTGATGTGCTTCCCGTTGAGGAAGAGGGAAAAAAAATAAAAGTACTGAGATACCTGTCGATGAAGTTGGGGCCCGTTCCACGAGCACACGAACCTCTGACTGGTACAGAGAGATCCGTTTTCCACGGTGGACAGTACGTCAAAAAAGACATTATTACACCCGTAATGTCTTTAAAAATAAATAAATTATCTAATTCGGGAGAGAGACATTTGCTGTTCTAATAAATGACAGTGTTACTGCGTCAAAGTACTTCCAGTTAAAGTCTGGGATTGCTTTAACGTTTTAAAAGTAAGCAGCATATATCTGGTTCTTGTCTATCGAGTTTTCAATTGATCAAGGTCTTCTCTCCATATAGACATTTACACAGAGTCTAGGACGTTGATTACCGACAGATGAAGGGTTGCGCTTTAAATGTGATTAAAAATAAAAAATAAAGAGTTGAAAATTAAAGGGAATAATTTAATTTGAAAAAGGAATAACAAGTAAAATTATTGAATGCTGTTTGTTGCGTTGATTTTTGGTATAATTGTATAGTTGTTGTGTTGGTTCATTGAGCAAAGAGTGGCACTGAGTTGTGTACAGCCTGAAAATTTCTGTGGCATGGTTGCCAGTTTAAAGGAGAGAGCAGTCAAAAGTGTTGATTACATCAAGATTGTTGTGTGGGGACCGAGACCCGCCTCAGTAGTCTCCTCGTAATAGAAGAACCCCCCGCTCCCCCCTCCTTCCCGTTTTTGCTCTAAGCCTGAGTGTCAAATATGCAGGCAGGCTAATAATAGCTGCCTGTAGCCGGAGGGAGAGACTGAACAGTAGCTCTGATTTTTTATCTTAAAAATCTGTAAGAAAGCATTAAAGTAAATAAATTGATTAGGGAATAAAATATAATGGTACATTCTTTGATTTGGCTTAACATAAGAATTGGTTTGTACTGAAAATAAAGCATCTAAGTTAAATTGCCTGTGTTTTAAGACACTGGAGATATGATAAAATGAAACATCTAAGTTAAATTGCCTGTGTTTTAAGACACTGAAGAGATATATGAGATAATAAAAAAATAAAAGAAGAGGTGACATGTGTTTAGTAAGCATTAAACTAAGTAAGAATATGGGTTTATTAAACTCTGTGAGAACAGGTGTTAATTAAACTAAGTTAGCATAAGTTTATTGAAACTGTGAAAATACCTTACAGGGGTTTCAGTGATATACGACAAATAGAGACAGTAAAGTTCTTTCCACTGATATGTAACCATTTGTTTCTCAATTGGGATTTGAGAGCTGTTAAAAGCGTTAAATTGCATTGTCACCTGTTATTTGAAACATAGTTCTCTGAAACATGTGTGAAAACGTGAGTGTACGTTGTTCATGTGATTAAAAGAGGATGAAAATGTCTGTTTTGTTTGTGAAAAATGTTCAGTGTTGAAGTTTAAGTAAAAATGATCTCTTAAATCTAGTAAGAATCATTGAAGTGTGATTTGCCACATTTATTTCCAAAAAAAAACAAAACAGAATCTTTGATTTTGTAGGTCTAATAAAAAGCTAGATTGAATTGTTAGAAAAAGGTTAGACCTGTTGAGTTTAACTAGAAAAAATTAATTAAGTTAATAAGCGATTTTAATTAAGGTTTACATCTGAGTAGGCTAAAAAGCATGCTCTCAGTTACAGTAAAAAACAGTAAACCTTGTGGTTGTTGGGTAAGTAATAAAATCTTTTGAATAATATCGTGATTAATTAAAAAGTAAGAGATTTTGGGAGCAACAGTTTTGAAGGTTTGAGAATCCCTTGGTTCTATTTTAAATGTGTAACATTTCCTTTTTTCTCTTCCAGAAGCTGGTTAACTGAGAGTGCACTGGAAGAAACGATTACAGTGCACTGCAATGTAAAGGTTTAGCATTTGGGTTGAAGAGTTAGATAAATAAATAAATCCCCTTTTTAGAAAGAATTCAATATTGATAAAAGATTATCTCTGAAGACCATTCTAGGAGAAATTATTATGCTTGCAATTGGTTTTGGGGCACTAAAATTCGAAGGTTGTCACAAGTCAGAATACCTTTTCTCTGCCCAAAAAAGAAGAGGAGGACACAAAATGCATTTAATATCAAGAAAGAAGGAGAGAAAGTATAAAGACGAAAAGACAAGTTGCCTGGCATTACCGATGCCGCAAAAAGACAATTTAAAAAAGATATTTGAAAAACAAGATGGACTGAAATGCAAAAAGACACTTAGCCTGAAGTCTGCTCAGCTCAGAGCAGTTTCCAGTTTCAGTTTTGGTCCTGGAAGCCAACAGTCTGACTGGAGCCAACGCATACCGACAGAGATCGCTCTGCCAATGCCAGACTGAACTACAAAGATGGAGGCGTGTATGCACGTGGCTAAGTAACACCGTGCCAAAAGTGACATTCAATGCCCTGTTGTGGACTACAGGATGGGAGAAAATACAAGGATGGCAAGTAATATGTGCCATAATGACATTGCTGACTTTCTGCCTTGTGTTATAGGGAAAAAGAGACATTGAAGGAGCCGATGAGAGGGGTTTCCTTTGCTTCTGAACTGAAAAAGTGGACATTCCTTCTGTAGAAGGAGGGTGGATTCAACTGCTCCACTTAAAAAGAAAAGTGCAAGTACTTAAATTGTGACAATTTTCTGATTAATGGTGTTTCCCCTAAATGTAGATTGTGCAAGCAAGCAAGCGAATGAAATAGGTCTGCTTTGGACATAAACTAATTTAGTTATGCCTTTAAGACAACATAAGATTTTGTAAGGAAAAAAAGTATGTAAGATTAAAAGTTTAAAGGACTATTTTGATAACTAATAGGTTTCCTCTTTTATGCATTGAAGAAAAGCATGGTTAGGGTTATTTCCAAATAAAAAATACAACTAGTGTTTACCGTTTTCAAATCAATAAAAGATTGTGTTGTTGCTTTCTCAGCCAAAAAGAAAGCAAGCATGACTGAGAATTATCACTTTAATGATTTTTCAGACAGAGATTTAGTGTTTTAGATATTCTCAAGTAAAGAAGTTTAAAGATAACAAAGGTAATAAAGTTAATAAAGGATACATTTTCCCAAGTGAAGTTGCATTAAGGATAAATAATGAAATAGTTGTTGATTAAGTAGGATTTTGAACCAATCTTATTCTCACACTTTCAGGAATACCTGAGTTTTTAAGGGTTGCTCGTACATCTTACCGATTCAAGAAATTGGATTTTTTTTTAAAAAAAGGGTTAGCATTCTAAATTTATTAACCGTTTGGGGTTTTGTTGATAAGAGGGCTGGGAGAAAGCCACATGTTTGTTTGTTCCTGTTTGAATACAATTGCTCACACAAAGTGAGCATCTTATTTTTAGCTGAGTTTTTAACTTAATATGCTCCTTTTTGTGTTTCAAATAGAAATTTGAAAAAGGAGGGAGAGGTTGAGAGAGCACATTAATTTAAAAATAATAGAAGTACATGGTAAAGAGTTTAAGAAAGCACGTTAATTAAAATAGAGAAAACACTACACAAGCAAAGTAAGTTTAAGAAGAGAGGATGATCAAAATACTTAATATCCATTTAAGTTAATAAGTAAGTTATAAGTAATTTATTTAGGGTTCAGGATCAACACTCCATTAAATAAAGTAAGAACAAAACATACTTGTAGTGTGTTGTTAATGTCATAATCCATAGCTGTTCCAAAAAGTGTTACTGCACAGTTGACATCAAGTGTGATTACATTACAAGTGTTTGCAGTAATACAGTAAACCTAGGTAACAAAATTAAGTAGACAAACACAAACTCCCCAGAAGTTATTTAGAAGTTTGTCAGGTAGGATTCTTTTCCCTATCTTTCTCTTTCTCTGTCTATATCTGTTTCTCTGATGGCCTCGATGAAAGAACTAGGTACAGAATCCTGCTGTGAAAGATTGGAAAGATATTGTGCTGAGATCTGATGCTAAGCTACGCTCTCAACTCGTGCCATCAGCGTGATGTCACTGCCGTGTCCAAGTCGTGATGTCACAGGACAACTGACAGCCGAGATCGAGAGGGGGTCGCTTTCGCAACTACACAGCCCAACCCAATCCCAGCCAGAAACCAGGGGTCGTCAATTCGTCTCATCCAGCTTGTGCAGACAACTTCACAACCAGCGAGAAGGGTGCCACCTGTCGGCCTGGAGAAGCAATTCGACACTGGTCGACGAGAAGTCGCCAACAACAGAGAATCGAGATGCAGTCGTCAATGTCGTCATCTGGAAATTCGAGAGGGGTCGCTCTCGTCTCCCCAACTCAACGGATCCAGTTGCAAAGTCATCAATGCCCATATGCACCAAGGCCTGGGTGCACTGGGCTTCCCCACAGCATCCCCAGAAATTGGGGGAGGCTGTTGTGTTGTGCTTTTCGCACAGAAAGAATTGCCTGTTTAAGCAATTCTAAAAGTATGCTCGTGTCGTTTCTCGCAAGTGCGCGGGTATTTGCGGGACTGGACAATGGTCCGAAGAACAAAGACTGAAAGAATTATGAAAGTCATTATATGCTGTTCAATTATTGTTATTGTTGTTGAATTTTAAGAGGGTCTAATAGGGTTTTATTAAGTTTCATACTATATAGTAAACAGTGGCCACTGTCGTTTTATTTTGTCAAAGTTTATCATTTTTGGTTTGTGATTTTTGTAGAGTTTAGGGGTTGTGCATTTTCCATGCAGGATAAATGTTGAAATTCTTTGGTGCACCGTATTTACGATGCAAGGAGGGATATGTAGGAATTTCCAACATATTTATGTTATCTTATATTAAAAGAAGTCAACACAGAACTTGTGTTGATCAGAGGTTAGGGCAAGAAAGTCACACAGTGACCTTACAGACTGCAACAACAACCGTTGCAGACACAGCAGAATATAGGAACACGATTGCAAGACCTGGCTTCTATTAAAAGCACACTATTGCTAATAAGGCTTGATATAAGATCTGCCACACACACTCACATACACACACACACACACACACACACACACACACTTGCACACACACACACAGTCACCCACAGACACACATACACACATACTCTCACTCACACACACACACACACATGCACACACACACACTCACACAGACACACACACATGCATACGTATACAGACACACACACACACCCAGACAGATAGTGTATTTAACCAACCGCCTGCACTAGATCTTGGCCTTGGCCTTTGCCTTTTGCCCGAGGAATGAAGACTGCTTATGGGATCTCGGTACCCCCCAATTGTCAAGAGTAGGATAGGGTGAGATAAGATCTGAACTATTGTAATGAATAAGTACCTTTGTGTTTATAGTAGAAGTTGTCTACTAAGCTGATATCCTGTTATGTCAACCCTTCAATAAAGTACCTGTTAGACCGATCCCTTTCTCCTCCGTGTCTATCTGAGCCTGTTGAGATGTCTCCTTCTCTCTCAAGTAATATCAAATGTAGGTAAACAATTGGCCCCCTCGGCCACGATGACAACACATTGTTTACTACATTATTTTAGATTATTACCATAAACATCTCAACACTGTTAAAAATTAATGACAATCCATACAACTGTTGTGCTATAATATATTTTATGTAGCCCAAAGTTTTGCCCAAGGTTTTTCTTGGAAAACCCCTGTTGGACTTCCACCTTTAGACCCCATGTTCCATCTCTGGCTAATGCATATTTTATATTTTAAACATAAGCTGGAAGACCATCTAGAGGGGGTCTGTCTCACACTCACACACACCCACACCCACACACACGCACACACACACACACACACACACACCACACACACACACACACACACACACACACACACACACACACACACACACACACACACACACACACACACACACACACACACACACACACACACACACACACACACACACACACACACACACACACACACACACACACACACACACACTGTTTGCATGGTGTGGAAGTTGGGATTCATTGTTAACTGCTCGGGATTCAGCCCAGCATTCTACTCTTTCGTCATACTAAAACAAGTCACATGCCAACACTTTTTAGTTTCTCAAATCTAGAAATATCCATTCCATTTTGCAATAGTATGCACAGTTTCTGTGTTTTTTATTTCCTATAGGCATAGTGTGTTGTACTCTGCATTTACCTGGAGCACCACCATAGCTGAGGAGGCTGCCAATTACAGTTGTCTATGGCATGTATTGATCACTGTGAAGCCTCATCTACATTTAATTGCCCCTCAAAGTGGCAGCAGATTCAAACTTATTTGATTTATAAACAAACCAATGGTTGGCTCCTACACACCTCGTAGTGTTCTGACCTGCACATGGCACCCCTCCAGCTTGGCAAAGTGCCAGTGAGAGCAGTTTGATAGTGACAGCAGCTAAAAGAGAGATTAATATTGGGACTGCAGTAAAGCAGTGTTAAAATCAGGATGTTATGATATGACAAGAGGAACTTGTGATCATTGACGGAATCATTATGGTCATATGAGAAAAAATAAAAAATGTATGAGATTCATTGAACACATCCCACTCACACACCCATCTCACAGGTTCGTCAGATAGGTACTTCTGCTCTGCTCCGCTGTATTAATTGTCGGAATTCAGCCACATTCAGTCATTTTGATGCTACTAAAGAACATCTGAAGGTCACATAATTGATAGTTCCATAATGACATATGTAACTCATAGTTTTAACATATATACCGACCATTTGCTGCTCGCGTTTCCCTCGTACAAACCAAAGCATGGAAATGAAAGCATTCATAGTGACTTCAGTCCCTGGAGTCTCTCTCCCTCACTGACATCAAAGGCTGTGCTTCATCATGGGGGGATTGGGGGATGACTATGACATCTAGTTTGGAGGCAAACTATTCCACTGTGTGTCAGACTTTCCACATGTGTTTTAGGGCACCATAATTACTGGGTTTGTATTCTGGAAAAAAATAAATAACCCAAAGTACATTATAAAGGAGAGGCCCGGATCAATCAATAGTGTAATAAAGTGAATGCACAGGTAATTGTGTAACATATTAATACTGGCTTTAAGTTACTCTTTAAGTTGATTAAAGAGTACCCCATTGTGAGCTAGGGATTAGGCCAACAAGCACTTTCATTTCAAATACTAATTTGGTGCCATCTCGGCCAATTTTATTTCTCATTTCTCTTTCACTGCTAGACAATGATGTGATGAGATGAGTTTTCTTGGGCATGTCCTCTCTAACACTTTCTTTATGGATTCGACTTGCATACTTGTGCTTTGGCAAAGTGGACAATTTAGAAAGATTATCAGGTTACTTCATATCCAGTCAATACTTAATCAACTCAGTTAGGACTAATTATAACGCAATATTGGGACACTGGCTTCAATTACATGGGCTTATATTACCATCTTAATTTAATCAATCCACATGGCAAGCACTGGCATGTTAAAATACATATTATATGAATGATTGGAGAACACGCCCTATTTACATGCTCAACAGTAAACTTTTCAAGGTAATACAATGTTACTGAATCCAACATTACACAGATCAGCTTAATTAAAGATGGACCTGCATCAAACATATGGCCCTGTCAAGCTACCCTGATCTTTCTGAATCCACCTGCACATAAGAAAATGTAATTTGTTTAAAAATGGCTTCCCAGAGAAAAGAACAATGATGAGGTATACTTTTGACTTTTATCAAATTGAACATGTTCAGAGTTTATACATTCCAAAAGTAGGAAGTGTTTGTAAAGAACATGATAAATGGTCTTTCTCTGAAAAGCTTTTTAAAGGTTTCACTGACACCGAGGTTTGAGTCAAAACCACATTCCTTTTAGAGAATGAGCCCGTTTACTCTGATTGTGGTGTGTGTGTGTGTTCTCACCAGGCTCTAATTCAGGCTACTGATCGGTCACAGAGGGACTCCTTGTAAAGACATGCCAACCATTAAAGAGTGGATTGACTTGGTCTACAATACATTTACAATGGAGAGAAACACGTTTAAATTAAGAACTCAAACAGATATTTTCGATGACAATTGGTCAACATGGCTTTCATATGTACCGCCTGTGTGTATGTGCTGTAAAATAAAACTCAATAAAAAGCAAATGACAAAAAAACTAAACAAAAAGACTTCTTGAAGGAGAAGAGAAAATAGGTGATTTCAGTAAGCTTCTAATGTTCCTAATAAACACTATACTGATTGATGTTCGACCCTCACAGAACCAACCAAATGGCTTGACATCATGTGTTGCGGTAAAGTAGGACACGCAAACTTTTCCTACGTTTGTTCAGCCTACGGCCATGCTAAAGAACCAAACAATCACAATCTGTTTTGGCCTTTTTGATGGATGTAATTATGTGTCTGTTCACAATGCCTCCAGGTCTGTGTTGAGCTGTGTGATGCATTTTGTCTTTCCTTGTTTACTTGTAATTGTGAATGTTGCAGGTGATTGCGATGAATCAGATACACAAAGCTGCAAAAAGCAATCTGTGCAGATTAGAGTCGCACTAATGTAATATTCCATATCTTAAGGCGCACAAACACACACACACACACACATGCATTTAGTTATTTTCAGTATTGTGGCATAATCTTTTCGCTCACATGGTGTTACATATAACATTTTGACATGATGGATATGGTAAAGGTTGTAATTTCCTTTTGCCATATGTTTGAGTCTGGCTGATATCTTTCTGCTGCTGAGTATAGATGATAGATAGCACGTTACGCCGGTATATGGAGCTCACACCTCCATGTACATAAATAGAAACGTGGAGGGAAAGGCATGTAGAGGCAGATATGACAAAGTGAGATTCTGCCGTGGCCTCATACAGGCTTGAAGGCTTGTTAGTCTAAAAGGATCCAGGAAGAGTACTGATACTGATGCTTTCAAAGTCAAATGTGAATTACAGATTCAGAAAACAGCTGCCCCACAACCAAAATCGATCATACAGGGCGTAAACCAGCCCAGTATCCTGGCATATTACATCCGCATTGGAACATTTGGCATCACACAATTTACATCCTGTGCCAGTGCCAATGCAATAAGTAGCATGCCTGTCATGTACTGTGGCCAAGCAGAAGGTTGTTGAGGTTGAGGTTGGTGTGATGTATGGGAGTGCAGCACTTCAGATTGCATATCAGAAAATGGAGCCCATATCACAGACAGGCAATTTGTCCTTTCAGAGATGGCCCGGCTCATGTGGGTATTGCAGAAAGGGATACATTCTAAACTTGGCATTGGACATACAAATCTGTGGTATAGAGTTGAATCCAGGATTTCGCAACATCACTTCATTTTGATATTCATATATGAATTACAAATGCATCAGTTTTATATTTAAGGTAACATGCAAATTGTCTAGTGCAAACTTGTAATAAGGTTTTCTACAACAATTCACTGTCATGGTGTAGTGTGGGGCGACTGTGGCTCAGTTGGTAGAGCGGGTCGGCCGATGATCAAAGGGTTGGAGGTTCGATCCCCGCCCTGCCACCTGTGTCATAGTTGTTGTGTCCTTGGGCAAGACACTTAACCCACCTTGCCTCGTGTGAATGTCGATAGTTAGCCTGCTATCGGTGTATGAATGTGTGTGTGAATGGTAACGTGGGAATGGGAACAGGTCTCCCTTGCAAAAGAGTCTTCGGTCTCAATGGGATTTACCTGTATAAATAAAGGTTAAAAAAAAAAGTGTCCAACAAACTCTTTATACTTCTCCATTGCCATTGCTAAATTTGTTTCGGCCTCAGTCTGCAACACTCCGTTTTAGAGCCTTTCTTTTAAGCCCAACTTTCCAGAAAGCCCAGTGAATGGCCCTGAACCTAACTGCCGGTTTGTATCGATAGATTCATGGGTATCTGGAGGTGTGGTTATCACTAGGGGAGGTAGTGCTAAGTTTGGTTGGCAATGATTGGGCGCAGCTTCTCCCCTTATAAGGGGAGATAGATTTGATTGGGGTTCAGGTAGGAAGTTGAACAAGAGAGAGGGTTGATTTGTTGTCATTCTTTAGGAGTCTCTTGTCACACAGGGGACCCACATTAATGTTGAAAAAAAACATTAATTTGCATCAATGGTGACCTTTAACTGTCATGAATAAACACAAGACACCTTTGAATTTAGAACTTAGTTTGTAGGAATGCGCTCAAGCCTATACCACAACTGAAACGAGCTGTTCAGTCCTATATGCCAATATGGAGGGATCATTTGGAAGTGTATCACATTAATTAGAGACATACCTTGACAATTAGACTCTGTCGTTCCTCATTACGTCTGAAGATATGAGAGAGATCTAAAAGACAGGGTGGAATAATTACTATAAATACCATCAGAGGAACGGTTGGTTGAAGTTGCTTGGGCAGAGAGCTCATAGGTCAGATATGGTATGATCATTACTATGTAGGGACTTTAACAACATGGGAAAGAGCAACAGATTACAAATTACAGACATTAATAACATAACTAGGCCGTAGAGGAAAACGTTACATTTCCTCTACTTTGTATATCTCTTTATGTGACCAATTTTCTTGTGAGCAAATCTTATTCCTTTGTTTAAACTCACAAACCCAATGTTACTTTCCAAAGTAGAGTTGCTTGTGGTATTTCTTATCTTTTCTGTTTGTTTTATTCAGTTTCATTTAAACCTGTTGCCGATAGCTTTTTGTGAATGATGAACTTCACCTTTCTCATTGATCGTTAAAGCACATGCATGAAGTGTTAGCTCACTGTAGCAAATGGCTGGAACAGATCGGGATGTATTTAAGTATTTAATGGGGATTGTGATGTAATTGTTCTTGTTTATTTAATCAGTAGCCTTTAAACACATATTATGGCATGTATGTTATCATTATCATTCCATGTGTGTGCAAAATGCATATTTTATCTAAGTGACACATGCTTTATAAATACATTAATAATGCTTTAATGCATGTGGTGAACAGTCAATGATTAATCCTTTGATGTCTTCTTGCTGTTGATTATGACATTACCACCCTCTCCACTATGAGGGAGAGAGAGAAGTGATTGATTTACTAATTTCACCAAAGAAGGACAACTCCTCTTGTGAATTCAAAGGACATGATCACATACTATAAACTTCTCGGCTGGCTATCTCCTTCCTGTTGCTTGAGATGATACATGTTGATGAGCGTGTGGCTGTTACACAATTTTTTCTGGATCTCACTCTAGAATTAAAGGAACTGAGTGAATACATGTTTGAATGCCTTTATGTTTTAGTCGTTTGATGTGTTGTGGTATATGGCTGTAAGCTGGATATGTAAGTTTTACATATAGTATTGGCATTGTTTGCAAAAGCTTTAGCTTTACATGTTCAGCTGGTTGACATTATGTTGTTACATTATGCATATCAAAATGCCTTTTCATTGCATATTGTAATGCTTTGTTTTAAGCAATACATCCATCCTCTATCTATCCTATGTGTTTGAAGCAGCAGAGATTATACAGCCTGTGTGTTAGAAAACAGAGCAGTTCTTCTCAACTGTGGGCTTTCAAATTCAGATAGGATTAGTTTTTCTTCTTTTGAGTTTCTTGTTCATTGCTCTGCCTCCCGCACGCAGACACATCACACCACAGTACGGGCGCCCCTGGGGACGTTACACCATTTGGGACGTGTGCACGTTCCACTGTGCCAAATGAGCTCTAAGAAGCAGAAAGTGTGTCAGTCTGTGCCTGGCTCTGGAGGCTGTGGGCCCTGTAGAGCTCATATCCCATCAAAGCACAGCGCAGATCACAAATCCCTTTCATTTTGGAGCAGGCACACACACATAAAGAGTTACAATTTTAGCGTGGTACGGTGGCCTGCTCTGTGTTTTGATGTAAAGTTGTATTGAATTAGTTTTGGTCCCAAAACACAAGAATATCTCTTTCATTCAGTTGTAAAAGGCAACTTTGAAGCTTAATTTATGTTACAACCAAAATGATGTAGGTAGCACAATGTCCGTCATGTCTACTTACAGCTTGCAGGGTACCATAAAGCAAAGTATGGCATTAATGCTGCTGTGAGAGTATACTGCAAGGGCAATGCAACGTTGTAAGGTGTTTTCACCAGGGGATCTTTCCCCAGGGGACTAAGGCAGGTATGAAGAAACAAGGAACACCACCTGTGTTTTGGACTGAAGGAAGCAGTGATTCAATTTAGCTAAAGTACGACAGGTCCAGGTGTTGAAAAAATTATCATCACTGCAAGATAGTACTTTCTGAGGGTTTAGGAACAACCAAGGCATTGTTTTTTCCAGGGCTGACCTTTACTGATTGGTCAAACAAGGAGTTTTTGCAACAGTTATGCTATTATTAGTATCAGTATGATGCGTGAACATTATATTTTTTCAAAGTGGTTTGATGTTGGCTCTCTGAATATTTTAAAGAGAGACAATGTATTTTCTTGTTCTTTTATCCATCACATCCCACTAAACATCAGAACCACACAACAGTACAAGCCAAGGAGATGATGACTCTTAGTTGTTTTTCTCGTTGTGAAAATTACATTTCAAACAATGATGTTAATTTTCTAATTCATCATCAGTCTGACATGCCTAAGCTACATTGTTTTTCAAATGATCTGGAAACTAAATCAATGTGCAAAAATGAACTTGATTTGTAGTTCTATGAGTTTAGTTCCCCTGGTTCCCTTTGGTTCCGGTAACTTTATCGACGCTAGAAGCTATTTTCCAACTTTGTTTGTGAGACCCACTAAAATAAAATAATATAAAAATTGGGAAAACAGATACATGGTGTTTTTACACAAAAATCCCCCCCATAAGTTGTATACGCCTGAACTTCTATTCACATTTTATAATGTTCTAACAGGCATACCACTTACTGAAGCAGTCGTTGGCAATGCAATTGCCGCTAATAGCAATGCTCTACACAATGTGTATAATTAAATCAAGTGTGTGGGGGAAAACAATAATAGTTTTATGCCATTGGACATTCTATATGAGTTAAAGTAGATGACATGATTGGATTGATAGCAATGTTAAAATGGTTAGTGTCTTAAGCTGTAGGTTTCAGCTGTACGATTGAATGAGAGAGAGCGAGAGGGGGAGATAGCGAGAGAGAGAAGGAGAGATAACGAGAGAGAGAAAGGGAGAGAGAGAGAGATAACAGGTAAAGAGAGTAAACACACCATAATGCCAAGAGGGAAAGCAGCAAATGGAAATAGGCAGCAGAGTGACAGATGGAAGCACTTCCAACTCACAGCATGTCTCTTCCAGAGAGATAGAGGGAGATGTGTCCTCATTGACCTTGTCATAAGAGCCATGACTCATTGTTAATGGTCTGTTATTTGCACAACTTCAATTAGTCACTTTAGTTTTCAAACTTATGTGACACTGTGTAGGCTGGACCGTGTGTAACCATTTGTTTATGCTGGTTTTGAGTTAACAGCAAATACATACCAATAATCCAAATCCATATCCAGTTAATTTGTCCCCAGAGGGCCAATTAACTGTGCAGCAGTACACCATATATACAATATCAAATCACATACACAGCAACACAAATACAGCATACTGCAGTAAGCTCAAATGAGTAAAAACTGTAAATAATTGTAGACATACTCAAATATTTACCCAAAGGGAGGCACAGCTCAAATATTTATATCTGAGATGCAAAACAAATATCTATTCATTGTATCACTTTGCACATGCATATTCAAATCCATTTTTAATCCCCCAATTCTGTTGATTTGGGATTGATATCAGCTTTTGATGATGCATTTTAAAACTAATGGGTTATACAGTATACATTATGTGTTCAATATGAGCCATTAGTTTTGCACAGCGGGCCTCTTCTCAGATCAATGTTTTAATGTTGTGTTTTTTCCAAAATATTAAGGTATTTTGCAGTTACAATATTGTAAAAACAAACAAAAGCAACCTTCAGTAACATTAAACAATCATAACAGAAGTCTGTTGCACAAAAAAAACAGCAAACAAATAAATAAACTTCATTCCCCATAGCAATGAGTATGATGCAATGCAGTAACAAGAGCTGCTGTAGCGAGGCTCCCCTCTCACACACTCTTCCTCTCACTCATCCTGTCTTTGTCTCTCCTCTTGTCTCATGCATTGGCACGCAGCATTCTATTATGCATTCCCAATTAGGAGAATGCTAATGGGTTTGTGACCTCATTGTCATGGTAACAGATGCAAATCCTCAGGTTATTACTGAGCTGTGAGTTATGTATGGATCACACACGTTGCACCTTGGGGATATAATTATATGCTACTAACAATGACGCTATTTCTGTAGCTGCTTTAATCTCCATCAGGTATGAGAATAGATCACTTCATGGGGCTAAAATGCTTGAATTGCATCCAAGGCTCCACGTTCCCACCCCTGATGTTGTTTTAATTTACAGTTAATGATTTAAAAATACTGTGAGACAATATGCAATCTGATGCTAACACCTTTGGGAGTTCCCCTTGTTGCCAGTTTATGTCTTCAATGGCTAAACATATACAACTCTGCTTTGCAATAAATATGTATACACATGCTGTATAAGGCACTCCACTGTTACTGTCACTATGTTGAATGGTGGACTGAAATCTGATTCTGAGAGAGATTTAGTTTAAACCCTCTAGTGTGTTGCTATAAAGACAAACACTATTACCAGAGGTCCATATCATATGGCAGAGGTGGCATGCCTGCTGCTATGCATATAGTGCATGGGGGAAAGGTAGAATAGGTTCATTGATTCCTGTTCACCTGTGTTGAGTTGCTCTGCTGCTCTAGAAGTTGTGATTCCAATTGATAAATTGTATGGCCGGTGTTAAAGGAATACTTCGCCCATACGGAACCAGCGTTCTATCTTAAAAAAAAAATGTTCTCCCCTCAGTCTTCCCTTTGGCCCAGCTGTCCTGTTAATCCTAACCCTACATTATACCATGTGTGATGTCACACAAGGGAAACTGTATGGTTAGCCAGTGAGACCATAAAACACTATTTCTTAAAATGTTTGCACATTTATACTACATCGGATTTCAGAGTTCAACACGACATCATACTTCCACCGGTGACGTTGGTCTTTAACCTCAAAACACTGTAGTTGTGGTTGTATCTCAATCTGATTCCACACATCCATGGCAGAGAATTAAAGAAGACATTTGGAGAGGGGGCACAAAACCACTTTACACTTAAAGAAGGGTCATACAAAGATAAAGATGACATGATTACACTCCATCATCAACGATCCATGTATGGGTCAATAATAGCATCTTCCATCTATCTTTCTGGTGGGTGAAAGTCTCAAGCAATTTGCTCGGAGCTCAGTGGACTATACAGTCAGCTCTGACATACATTAATCTCTCTCCTAGATAGAGACGTGAAGATGGACATATCACATTCAAAAGTAAAAGCTCTCTTTGGCTGTCTGTCAGTGAAATTAAAGAATGATTGTATGTGTTGCATGTGTGTGCTGTGTGGGTGTGCAACCTGTGTCCATTAGTTAGCTTATGTTTGTCTCTTGGGTTCCCTCCAGGTAAATGATGTTGAGACTCGGAGACAGCCATATATTGATGGGACGCATTGCTGAGTTGTGTGTGTCAGGGAGCAGATGCCTTTTTTTAGCATTTTTTTTTCAATCCTGTCATGGTGTCCCATCATCCCAGATGGATGCTGTCAAGCAGCTTAATGATGCCTGTTTTCCCTCATGGACTCTGGCTATAGCAGCAGTTTACATGCAGAGCAGCAGACAGACAGGCTCAAACACTCACGCCCACACTCACACCTCTTTATTTATATGTGAGGCAGTGTAATTACTCAAACATAGCGCCATTGGCAGCACAAATTAAGCCTTTTATGAGTTGTAACAATGGATGGTTGATTTGAGAAGAAATTATATTGTGGAAAATGATGACACCATTGTCCTTGATAGTGATATTTCAATTTAGTTAAATATTGTAAATTGTATTGTACAATAGAACAACTCTAAATGAATAAGATCTCACCTTTAAGCGTATTGTTTATTTGACATCACACTGTGAATGTTCCCACACAATACTTATGGAGAGGCAAAAAGCAACATACTGAGGTAGCATGCATGCCTATCTATAGTTAATAATTAAATCTTAAGTGAATGGTAATCCTGTGACACTGAATACATTACAGGAATTATACCATTCCATTTATACACAGACTAGGTACACTATTAACTATTATATATTATATAATAAAATATAACATCACGACTCAGCGCAGCCGGTACACTACTAAAGTCACACTACAGAGCTGAATCAACACCTCACCCATTGTCAGCAAAAATTGAACATTATACAGCAAACTTCACAGTCATGGTATTTTTAATGCTGTTCCGTTGAATTGCACCAAATAAAGTGTTGACTCAGTGAGTCCACCATCTTTGTTTTTTTGTCCATGATTTATTAACACAGCTACCTGACTGTCTTTACATACTGTGTGTGTCAGTGAGTGTGTTTTGTTTTGCTCAGCAGAGCATTGGATCTCATGATTTATGGTGGTGTCAGTTCAATGTCTTCCTCATGGCCCTGCTCACTGTCATAGATTGTCCTCATGAATACTGTTGTTGTATGTCTTTGTAAACATTTGCCTCTGCTTAGTCTTCATTAGCTTTTTTCTTTCCATTTGTCTTTACTTTCCTAACATACCTTTTGACTTCTAGTAAAAGCAGCACCTGTGTAATACCTAATGTTAATGGTTCCTCTGTTCCATTGAAATGTCCCGATGAGACAATGCACTTAGTGACTGGCCCACTGACACTGGCACGTATAGAATGCAGCCATTATTAATGTTACTAGTTAGACCTTTGTGTAAGAAGTCAAAGTGTCCTCTAGTCCAATTGGTCGATTTCCAAAAGGAGATTCACAGTGCATGCAGGTGTGCGGCATTCAGTTGATTAAAAAAATAAGCTCCATGTGTGTCTTGTCTACACCAACACATATATTGTTGTGCTTTGAAAACATCTGTCTGTGCATTGACTTGTGAGACAGACCCTATGTCTGTTATTCAACACAGTGCTTGTTTTAATTTAGGTGAATTCATATAATGTCAACCTTGGTGAGGTCAGTGAAAGCCCCAAAAGTGTCAACAATATAATTAGAAAGAGTGACTGTTGGACTGTTGGACACTTTCAAACACAAGCTGTTAAAAACACAGAGCTGTGTAGTGTGATATTGCCCAGTGATGTATTAACCACTGTAGACATTGGACGTTGAGATCAGAATCCATGGTTACTCCATTGTATATGCAAGCCTTAGCACCTGGGAGGCTACAGTTGTTGCCTAGTCTGAATGCTCTTTAACACACTCTCAGGGATTTTATTTTGTAGGCGGTAATTGCTCCCATGGTTAAACAAGTAGAATGTCAGTGATTAAATAAAACCAATCAGCAGGCTCACAGGACTGGCTCTCCATTTGTATTTTGCATTCTGGGATGTTTAATATTGTCATTGACTTAATGGCAAATGTGTTGAATTATGAGTAGGCAGTGGAAAAAAGCAAGTATGGATCTAAGTGAGACATTTTATGTAATATAAGAACGGACAGTTTAGGTATCCACCATTTCTTAGCAGTAGTTTTTCTGTCCCAGTTATTTGTTAGTAAAAGTGAAAATATTATGTAAAGGACAGACTACAAAAGTGCACAATTACTGATGGGAAGACAAACTGAGCCAGCATGGACCAAATAGAATACAGCCTAAATTAATTGTTATTTAATAATGTGCACACTGCACAGAGGTTCCAATAAGCAAGTACAGATACAACTAACAAGCCACTACTTCTGGCAGTTACATCAAACTAATCATTAACCTAAGGGTACGTTTATTTTCATAATACATCAACACAATCAAGCTGGAATTATGGGAGGCATTGGAAGATGGCCCTGTTCTTCACATTCTGCAAACATTGCATGCAACACAAGTCGTTTTAGCATTAGGACAGCTTGATTATAATGTTTGAACAAGGATATACTTCACTCTCTTTCATATAGCCTTATAAAATAAAATGGGAAATGAGTGGGATAGCTTTGAGAGGAGTGAGTAGGGGAGGTAAAAAAGTAATTTTGCTGATACACTCTTACTCTTATTATTGTTAATGCATATACTATAATACACTCAACAAAAATATAAACGCAACACTTTTGTTTTTGCTCCCATTTTTCATGAGATGGACTTAAAGATCTAAAATTCATTCCAGGTACACAATTGTACCATTTCTCTCAAACATTGTTCACAAATCTGTCTAAATGTGTGATAGTGAGCACTTCTGCTTTGCTGAGATAATCCATCACACCTCACAGGTGTGCCACATCAAGATGCTGATCTGACATCATGATTAGTGCACAGGTGTGCCTTAGACTGTCCACAATAAAAGGCCACTCTGAAATGTGATTTTTTTTTGCTTTATTGGGGGTCTGGGGACTCAGAACCAGTCAGTATCTGGTGTGACCACCATTTGCCTCATGCAGTGCAACACATCTTCTTCGCATAGAGTTTATCAGATTGTCAATTGTGGCCTGTGGAATGTTGGTCCACTCCTCTTCAATGGCTGTGCGAAGTTGCTGGAGACGGCTTATGGTGGAGAAATGAACATTCAATGCACGAGCAACAGATCTGGTTGACATTCCTGCTGTCAGCATGCCAATTGCACGCTCCCTCAATGCTTGTGGCATCTGTGGCATTTTGCTGTGAGACAAAACTGCACATTTCAGAGTGGCCTTTTATTGTGGACAGTCTAAGGCACACCTGTGCACTAATCATGATGTCAGATCAGCATCTTGATGTGGCACACCTGTGAGGTGGGATGGATTATCTCAGCAAAGCAGAAGTGCTCACTATCACACATTTAGACAGATTTGTGAACAATGTTTGAGAGAAATGGTACAATTGTGTATCTGGAATGAATTTTAGATCTTTAAGTCCATCTCATGAAAAATGGGAGCAAAAACAAAAGTGTTGCGTTTATATTTTTGTTGAGTGTACATTCCTCATAGCAATTCCTGGAAGTGGTGTAAGTAGAACACAATTTGAATGCATTGGAGTTCACTTCTTTAGCCACCTTAATCTATTTTACCCCAGCCTCCACTTGTCCTTGTCGTTAAAGACAGCTGTCTTCCGTGTGAGTTGAATAAGAACAAATAAAGGAACACACCAAGGCCAAGTAGTAAACATTACTTTGGAGCCATCACATGCAAACAACACAAACAACTAATGAATAAAGAGTTTATCAAGTGAAGCGTTTATCACAACTTGATGCGGAACCATTCAATGCTCACCTCAAATAAATTGAATTAGAACAATGTTTGATTTGATCTATGAGAGGGTTAGGGTTTTTTGATTAATGTATCTGTATCAATTGTTTCTACCTATCCATATCATATCATCCGTCCTTACATTTGTATTCAAGCTGACCACTAGTTCACTTTGTTAGGATATGTGTTACACCACTTTTTGTTCCGATAGTTTTTCCAAGTTGGGACATGCTACGGATGAAATAAGAACCAAGATGATATTCTGGCAACTCATGCTGCAGTTACAGTCACTGCCTGTAATTGAATTTCCACAGTGAAAGCAGGCGAGGAACGATTTTCCAAATGTTGTCATTGCTGACATGCATAATACTGTAGCAGCAATTTAAGTTGCAAGATAGTTGTAGTTACATTCTCAAGCATGTTGCAGATGCACATTGTTGTATCTTAAATGAGACAAAATTGCAGAACGATTGAGTAGTGAGTGTGTGGATTGAACCCAGAGGTCCTTATTGTCACTGGCAGGGCCTTTTTACAGATTTACTGTATCTAGCTTTATACCACATGTTTGTCACCTACACATCTGGCATGTGACATCATTTAGATTAGCCTTTTCTTTAGCCTGAAACATCTTGTTTCTATAGACTGTGGCTGCCTGTTTATTGCATCCTTGAAACAATTGATAGATGTTCATATTTTCATGCTCTTTCAATGGCCAATAATGGTGGATGGGGCTATTTTTTTTACAAAACTCTTGCTATCCAAGATTAAGAAATCCACTGGTTAGATACTGTATGTGTCTGCTGCATGTGCTGTTATTTAAATGCACTTCATGTCAAAGTTATAATCTATCTATCCATCTATCCATCCATCCATCCATCCACTCTTGCGTTCCTTTGTTTAATCCTTATGTTAAGGGTGCCGTGTCACCTTGAGTATGTTTCCAGCATGGCAGCAGAGGCTACTTTCTTATTCTGTGAGTGTGTGCTGCAGTAATGTCTGTCACAGCCCATTTCCCTCTAGAATAGAAAATGCCAGCTGACACACAGCCCAGGATTAACCACACTGTTTGTCCGTGTGTGTGTGTTGGCTGTGAGTGCATGCTCTCTCCTGCAGCACACCACTCAGTCAAAGATTTGTGTGTGACATATCAAACAGGTAAAATGCAATTTGTTTGTTAGTATAGCCACCTGACACAGTACAACAATGAATGCAACTTCCTGGATACAACCTATGATATGCACGTTTTCAGTATTTAAAGACCCAATTATAATTGTCTATATCAAATATAAAACAATAGTCTAATACATCAGCCCTGTGAATTAATTAATTGGGGTTTGAAATGTTTAGTTATGTCGCTGTTGACAGTGGTGAAAGAGGTACTGAGATTGTTTAATTAAGTACCAAAACCAAAACCACAAACCTCCAAAGCAGTGGACACTTGTTCACATCAGATTTTAATTTCCAATTAGTGTTAACACTTAATCGTTTAAGCACATATGTGCAAATGAGTTAAGTACAATTGTCTACCATTTGCACTTTTTCCAATTGATTATATTTTGCTGATCGAAACTGAATCTGTGGCTTTTCAGTTGAAAGAGTTTAATTCTCCAAAAGATGTCAATTTTTGTGGCATATTCCTTTGTTATATCCGGTAAAATGCATGTTGGGTAAAATGTGAAGCTCGCTCACAAATTGGGTGTTTCTCACATCCTACATCAACCCAGCATTCATCCGGTCAAGTTAGCTGATAGGTGCTATTCATGAGTATGGATTCTACAAAACATATTAAGAGCCACAGCGGCTTATGTTCTATTTCTGAACATGGAGGAAACTAGACAGGTAAAGAAGGAGGAAATGAAAGAAGAGTACGGTTATACTGTAATCAGTGGAACAAGTCAGGATAAAGAAATACACAGAACAGTACAACAATATAGAGCTGTCCCAGATGAAATACAGACCAACATTGCAGACCATACAGCACCAAGGCCTTACAATGCCAGAAGCTGCTTGCTGAGTGCAACCTCATGTAAACCGTGCTTACATTCCACAGGAAAAACATGTACGCACTCAAGTCTGTACTGGAATTATTCATGTTACAGTATTCCAGTTTTAACAGTTGGGATTTGAAGTAAAAACATGTTATCAAGTCGATTTAAAGTCAGAATAAAACTGATGTATGTCTGAAACTAGTGTAAGAAAAGCTTAGGAACATAGTACAGCACAGGGCAGTGTATAGAGTGTATAAGACTAAAGTGCCTATACAGTAAGTTGATCTATTTATGAATTCCAGTGTGAAGGACTTGATGACAACCTTCTGATGGAAGCTGAAGAGCAGCGTTTGCACTTCGACAAGAGCAAGACGTCTGCAACATGGTGGTGGCAAATTATGCCATTGCACCGAGAGTGATCTCTGAAGAGTGCAGCCTTAGAGTACAATGGCGTCTTTTTAAAATTGCAACTCTGTCAGCATCTGTACAATAGATAGTGTCGAAAATACATCATATGACCAAGAAAACTACTCTTGATGGTACCATTTCAGATAAACTGACAGAGTGAAGGAGCTGCGGAACAAGTACACTATATAAAACATTGGTTTGCACTACAAATAGTATTTGAAGAAGAAGAACACAGCATATTTCTGTAATTATGATTCTATAGTGAAAGGGATATCATATGTTGTTTATTGTATCATAAAGAATGATGAAAAAAAGCTGAAAACACTCTTGTGTTTGTTGGTGAGACTGGTATCAATCAGGCCATAGGCAGTGGGATATGGTCAAAACGGTATAGGCCAGCGAGCCACAGGGGATGTGCCAGGCCAAAGCAGGGGCGAGTTTCACTGAGACTGGTGAGAGTACACATATTGACCCATATATACAATCATAACACACCCATAAACGTCTGATAAACGTATACCTGGACATAAGAGAGGTTTTTGTAAGGCATGACTTGCCAAACTTATCTAAAAGTCTCAATCCGTTTGGAATTGATTCAATGTACTACTTACTTTTCACCACTGCCTGCTAAATGTTATAGCAGTCTATAGAGAGTATTGCTTTGTTCCGTCAATGTACTGTTTATGAAGTATGACTGCACTTTCACTGGCTGTGCATGTGCCCTGCAGGCACATACTGCAGTTGTCTTTGTTTAATTGTGTCAGTCTGGTATATTTTCATATAACCTGACCTGAATACAGTAAAAGTTTAATGAACACATTTAGACAGTATGCACAACAATGTAGGCAATCCAAATCAGACAATGAAGTAATTCCTACCCTAATTTATCAGGGCTGCGGAAAACGTCTTTGCAGTTGTCTTCAACAATACTTTTTAAGACCAGAGTGTATCCTTAACCATGCCACCCCTTTTTCATACTATTCCTTAGAAGTTGAACATACTTTATATTCAGTTGAGAGAAGACATCCTCGTGCCTTTCCACAATAAGATCGTCATTTTATGAAAATAAAATACATGTTCTTGTTACGTTTATGTTCACATTTTAAGGGTTGATCCTTCCGTACTTTCATATCAAGTTTAGGCTTTCATTTAGACATGGATATAAATGGAGGCAGCCCTTTTAGGTGTGCATATATAAGAACATTGTTCAGCCTCTTCCCTCACTTCATCCGTCTTACCATGTGCTTTAGTTGAGACCTCTAAACTATCATTCTCGGTCCAGTGGGCTACTTTAACACAGGCTAATAAAGCAGGTCCATTAGGAACAGTATGAGAGGATATGAAATATCCTTACAGCATCACATCTGACACCTGGAATGTCATTTTAATCAGTCAGTCACAGTCTGAGCCTCCCCTCTTTAACCTATATATCCTCACCCCATTTTCCCTTTTCCTTTATCCACGTGTCTTTTGCTTTAAATGTAAATCCATCTGAGGGATATATTGCTCTACCAGACATCATGTTAAATTAAACTGTACTGCAAATATAGGTCCATTTTAGCCTAAGTAATTGTGTGTCTGTCTAACTTGCTCTCAGTGTTGTATGGACTTGATGAGTGTCTGGACATATTTCATGAATTATTTGGTCTAGTTTGTCTAAAGATGTAACTTATGTGCTTTTATCAACATAAAAAAGAAAGCATTCCCTGCATTCCAATGCACATACTTCCATACTATTTATCATGCCAGAAACATATTTAGAATGTCCCAATACATGCAGGGCATTTGTAGTATGCTGAACATACATACATGGCCCACTAACTCCAATAGCATTTTGGAGTATTCGTCTTTATTCTTGACATTTCTCGACATTATGAAAAAAAAAATCTCTCCCGTGGCCCTAAAACTCTTTAGTATAGTGTAGTAAAACGAAAAAAGTTATGTGATTTAGAACCCAGGGATTATGGATAGGGAATGTCTATCACCTGAATACTTATAACTCAGGCTTTGTTCGTTCAACTCTTATCCAGTTAGTTAAAACGTTTTCCTATTTAATATGATGGGCATTTCTTGCAGGCCATAGTCTAGCTGACATGACATGTCAACGTTAAGCTCCAGCGAGTTGTGGGCCTGTCTGACCATAACTAATTCCAGTATTACTCTTGTTAGAAAAAACAAAGACTATGATCATTATCGTTTTATGCTGTAAGTGAAGTTAGGATAAGTTTGGTATTTTTTTTGTCACCCTTATTCTCTTATTTTCATTCTACCATCTATTTTCCTTTTAATCAACTCCCTAGGGTGTGTTGGATGTGTAAGGGGTAGGCGGAGGGAATACAGAAAGGAGACTACGGGAGCTTTGAAAACTAAATAAAAAAACCAGGCTCTCTGAATTTTGCTTATCCATTTCCTCTTTTATACAATTATCTTTAGCAAAACCAGGATGTCCAGTGTTCTACATTGCCTAGGTGGGGCGGCCACAGTAAGCCAACAGTGTTTTCCAAGCTGTCTTGTCTCTCTTTCATTTAAACACAATGCGCAACCAGCACACGTATGTGATTGGAGGTGTACTCTATGTAATATAGAAGCTCTGGTCCACTGAGGTGAACAGAAAACCCAGTCAGCCATGGCATAACAGGCTCAGTGCCTAGTGGAGCCAAGCCCTGCATGGCCGAACAAGTTTTTGGTAATGAAACACCCAGCGAGCCCTGTCATTACCTGCTGTGGTTCAACACCCCCGGAGAGGCCATGGATAGAGTGAAGGATGTCCTGATCTCCCATGTACATCCTCTAGTACAATAAATGCTGCACAGAACATTGGCAGATTTGTGTATTTGTCATTAATTATGTATGTTTTGCAGTTAAAGCAGCTGTTTGCCTGATATTTATACAGAGAGTTTGAGGATCAGTCGCCCCAAAACAAATAACCCGACTTAAAGGAATGAGTAGGTGCTCATTGGTGAGCTATCTAGGGATGTCTTATAATGAAAAAAACCCAGGGAAACAGAACGGCTTTAGTAATGATACACAACTGTTACACTCAGATTTATGTGCCTGTTTCATGCAAATACAGAAACCTTGCCGATGCTTTGGCTAACAATGTCCCGAGGCAATATCTTTGTGAACAAAAAAACAGAGAAATATGTTTCCTTAAGTGGCCGGACCATACGCACACAATGAATGAATTATAAAAAAAACATGGCCCATTTACTCTGTGAAATACATATGCTGTAATATTATAAAAGTCTAAGGGCAGAATGCTTTGGATGACTAAAGGTCAGACTGTCCTGGTATACCAAGACAACACAGAAGTATGAGACTGGCTAAATGGTAGCAAAGCGCTGTGCACAGTGTCCATAGTGTCATAGGTAGCATCCTTCTGCCACATGCTGTGTCCACCTGCAGTACTGTATGTCCAAACATTTAGAGATCGGAGGAGAGTCTGCCTTCAGCAGATTGCTATGCATAATGCATGAACCACAACATTTTGCAGCGTTTTAGCTGAACAACACTCACACACTTTTCTGAACATTCAGAGAAGTAATGCATTTTTTAGAGAGCATATTTAAAGTTTGATTATTTTATTCACAGTGTAGTGACCTTTTGGAAATGGTGGAAAATAACATTTGCCCACTGTATGTGTTCTGTGTTCTGATGGCCTTTATTCTGTATTTACATGGCAGTACAGATGACACTGAATAAATGAATTGTGCTGGATTTCAGCGTGTAAACTGGAATATGTGGACCATTGCTAATATCTAGCTAATCCTTATTACACAATAATGTCTAACACATTGTAGGGCTTTGGAATGACATCATCTTGACATAGATGCACCAATAAATAATCCATATGTTATACCTCTGTGAACCTGTTTGAATAAATAGTTTGACATTTTGGGAAGAACATTAATCTATCCATCCATCCATCCATCCATCCATCCATCCATCCTACTATTGCCTTTTGCCACTGCTGCTGTTTAACATATATTGTTTTTTTCTTTACACTGACTAACATTGTCATTTCAGTTCACAGTGAAAATGCAACAGCATGGTGAGTTACTGGATATTGGTTATATATTTCATACTCTGCACACATTCCTGAGCCATCTTAAGGAACAGCTCAGCAAAATGCTAAGTACTGCCACCAGAAGGCTTTTGCTGTGGAAGACAAAAACGGGGTGACAATGGTAGTCTGTCCAGGAATAGCATTAGTTTGCAGTGCAATATGAGCCATCATCACAGGATGACAGGGTGAAAGTGACACTGTAATGTATCCTCTATCTACTAAGTTTCCCCCTGATCTAGAAACCTGTGTACATGGGTTTTCATCATCTCAGACTGAGGGATGATAATGAAACTTGTTCTTAATATATCTGGATTGGAAAGTTACTGCAAAACGGACTCAACTCTACATTGAGGTATATTGACGGAGTGCAATTAATAACCCAGTGAGTAAATTGGCAGTTAGAACACATATGGGGCACGGGCGCGCGCACACACACACACACACACACACACACACACACACACACACACACACACACACACACACACACACACACACACACACACACACACACACACACATTTGTAATAAGATCCACATACATAGTTAGACTTGTTTTCCATATGCACACATACCAGGCACTCAGGATTGTGTGTGTGTGTGTATGTGTGATAATGCAATGCTCTGTTTAAAGTTCTATTGTCGTTATAGTGCCAGTTGAAGTAGAGGTTTTTGGTGCAGGGCAGCAGGACGGTTCAGCCATTCATTGTCGCTTCAATGAAGTTCACTTTACCAGTGGACACCTCCAGTCCACCCACACTCCATACACCTGAACCAAAGGAGAAAGAGAGATTTAAAACCATGTTTCTTGAGTCATAGCCCACGCTTAATGTATGGCTGATGATGTAGCAATAGTTAATGATGCAGCATTGTCAAAGGAACAAAATGGACTCAGTGATGGACCTGTGTCACACGAGGAATGGGAAACACCCGCACACTGTCATACTTCCCATCTCTTTCAGAGTTAAACAACAACTCTGTGTGGCTTGGTGTAAAGGCCCATTGGAATTACAAAGAGCCAGTGATTGGGGAGAGGGACCAAGCAGAGGGGATATGTGGAAAACATGTGGCTGGGGTCAGAATGTCTCTGGACTTGAAGACTTGAACCCCTGGGGTCTGATTGAATCATTGTACTCTCAACATAAAAAAAACAATAAATGATGATGATTTAAAATTGTCTTTTAAGTTCCTGAAAGTCCTTTTGACTGGAGCAATTTAGAAGACCTTAAACACAATTCTCTGCTGGAATGAACATTGTTGTCCATTATTTGCACTGTTGTTGCTCTTTACATATGCCCTCACACACACACACACACACACACACACACACGCACACACACACACACAGACACACACACACACACACACACACACACACACACACACACACACACACACACACACACACACACACACACACACACACACACACACAATGCCCACCTTACTTGAGGTGATCACACACACACACACACACTGGAGACACCTCAATGGAGCCCTAAGGTTTGAGGAGTCTGTCCTTCAATTGATCTTTTTTTTACAACCACATTCTATCTTCACCCCTTTCACATGTTCAACTGTAGCGTAGTCTACCTCTGGAGCTCTGGTTGTGGGTTTCTATCAGGTACGGTCAAATCTTCCTCCTAATGCAGTCCATTAAAAACACAGCTTCAGAATGAGATAAGAGGTCGACCGATTGCTCTCTAATTACACCGTGACGGGGAGGATGATGTGTTCGGAGGTGGAAAATAGGTACATTTGGATTTGTATCATAATTCATGTTGTTTCTGTTTTAGTTTGTTGTTCAGCTCCCTGCATGTGGCTTTACTTGACACTGCTGACAACCCAACAGTGAGGCAGGCTAAGTCAGGCTTACTGGTTTTGATTTCTTGATTATGTTAATACCAGAGTATTTTTAGGCAGTGATCATTATCTCACCGCCACTGAGAGACTCCTAATTCTTTTTGGAAGACATTTGGCGCTACAGTAAGCGGGTGTGAGTCTGCACCTCGGAGACTGTTTATCGTTTTATATAATACCACTCCATCTCCAGTGAAAAACAAGGACGTAGCTATCTGAAAACCAGGCGTACTGATTGACTCATATCGTTGCAGTAATAAGGCTACACTCTAATAAGCAGCGAGCTCAGCATAAGGTCAAACAGTAATTGCTCCCTACTTTTGGCAGAGAGCGTTTTCATGCGCTGTTTTTCTTTTTCTGACTGTTCTCCCACTGAATGGAAAGATGAAAGCATTATTATTCAGTCCACAGCCACACATTGCTCCAACAGCGCTGCATTGATCAAGGCTTCTGTGGTGTAAAGCGTGGCAGGGTTTGTTTTTTTACCCAGAGACAGACAGACGAGCCAGGGTTGGTTATTAAGTTCCTATAGACCTTGCTGTGTCCTGGTATCCCTTTTCAATTATGTGTTGAATGAAATGGGACCATGACAGGTAGAAGCGATGGCCAAACCTACACAAATAAAAAAAAATGGAGAGTTGACAAAACGTTATTTTTTCCCTCCTATTATGTGAAAGTCTTCAGGCTGTGAACACTAAATGCCAGCGGCGCCAGATACCATGGCAGACAGCGCGTCCTTGCAGAGCTGATGAAACAGAAATAAATCAGAAATGCAGTCCTAAATTGTGTTGTAGCCCCCACCAATACCAAGGCCTCTGTTTCGGCTCACTGCCTGTACAAGTTGAAACACAGCTGTGCATGAGATGTGACTGTAAGGGTAAAGGGTGGGGAAGAGCAGGAGGGTAAGAACTTAAAGAGGACCTATTATACTACTTTTCTGGTCTAAATTTCTTGTTTTACACTGCTATAGAGCAACCTGACACGAATCACATCACAAAAAACTATGTAGATTTTCGGGAAGCTCTTTCTCTTATTTTGGCGATCCAGCATGCACTGTAAACACTTTGCTTTTGACATTTCCGCCCCCTCCCCTCCCTTCCTGAAAACCCAACTTCGTTGTGATTGGTTACCTTCCTTCCGGAACACTTTCAGTGGCGGGAGGTGCGAGCATGGACCTATAAGGGCGCGAGGCAGACGCGAGTAGGAAAGTGGCAGCATTACCATACATGGAAACATCCGCGTGGTGACGACACCAAGTTACATGCGACGTCACGAAGTTACAAAGCGTCAAGCCGCTTTGAACACGTGACTTCTCGACTGGCTAGAATAGTGTCTCGTGCTCTGCACAGACACCCCAGACGGTAAGCAGGGAATACGTCGAAATGCATGTACGTCATTATTTGATAATCTAGTATGGTTAAACATGACTATAAATCATCATAACAACGTTTATAGGTCATAAAAGTCAAAAAGTATCATAGGTCCGCTTTAAGCTTGTTGAATGTATGAAGGATCAGAACGCCTTGCACTGTGTGGATCTACAAGCAGTTCAACAGACACTTGTTTCTATCTAAAAGGTACTGACAGTGTTCACTCTGTAGTCCACATTGCCATTTATCTGTTAATCTGTGTGGTTATTTTGAACCTCAACCTTGTATTGAATGACTAACCAGACGGAAGCATATCTCTTTTTTTATTATTGCAAAATAAAACGATACTTATTTTCCCTTTTTAAGGCATTCAGATATATATGTCAACTATGATGACTGAATATGTCTTGTCTGCTTTGTAGGATTACCTTCAATCTTTATATACTTTAAACAAACTCCTCAAAGTCACAGGAATCCACTTTTTTATATTTTCAGTGACATCTTAAAATGCACGTCTGTCACCAGAGACAAGGTGTTATTCCTCAGCTGGTCACTAAGTCTTGGAGTAGAAGCAACATAGGGTGCCTCTCCAAAAGGCTGCATTTATTACGGTATGGTTTTCAGCCTTTGGCTTAGCTATACTTAACTCAATCACTTTCCTTAGGAAACGCTACTCGGTGAGCCTGCAGTCTGGCATATTAATCAGGCAGCTCCTCAGTGGAACCATTTCTCCTCTAAATCTAATCTACAAAGGATCCCACTCTATATCCTTTGGAATGAAGTGCCTTGGAAGGAATCTATGCAGCCTTTTAAAGCACATTATTCTAAAAAGAACCAGCCCTTCATATCCTCTCTATAAAGCCATGCTGCTGCCTCAACCCAATGTCCTTGTAACCGCTATGTGAAGGTTGAGAGGAGAAGAGTTTGAGGCATTGACACACACACTGTGTGGTTGGAGCAGGTATTTGAATTGGTGGATTGCTGGCACTTCATTATTGTCCCCTTAGAGAAATATGAAGAGAACAGCCTCAGAATGGTGCTGTTGGAATCATTTTGAACTGTTAATTAAGCAATAATTAAGCAGCAATGGTATATAAAAAAATCAAAAAAAAAATTGAGCTGAGGCCAGCGCACTTGGTTACACGATATTTGAATCTGGCAGTCCTGCAGCTGATTAGTTAAGGCAAATGCTGGAAGTTCCACTACTGATCCCCATTCAGTTTGCATGTTGCCCTTCAAATGTAGAGGGTTTACTTTATGGTGTACTTTTGAATATCTGTGACTCATGAGCATGTCAGTGTGCGAGAATTTAAGATTTTGAATATTCCCTTGCTTGGGAATTGGAGGCTGGCAGCGGCCACATTTGGAACCATCAGTAAGCTCCTTGCTTCAGAGCTGTGGGGAGGATGGTGTTAGGGGAGCTGGGGAACAATATTACAGAAATGGAATAGTGAGCTATTTACACCAAGCCGAGTGAGGCTCCAGCAATACAGATTTACAAACATATCGAGTATTAGTTTATCCTTCCACTTATGGTCGACTGTCCAACATATTGGGTTGAACTTGGAGGGGTTGATTGATTTTATGATGTCATGTATGCAATAGATCTGAGACATTTAATTTGTCAATATCTTGTTCAGTGCTTTGTTCAAAAATAGTTCTATTGCACAAAAGACTGCAAGTTACCCTGACACAGGCTGTTTCACTGTAGCATGAAAAGCTATAGGCATAGACTTTGCTGTGACTCCTGGGAGAGTGCCTAGGCTCAGAGGCTTCAGTCTGGAAAGGCTGAGAAGTTTGATACGCTCTATTGACTCCACTCTGGCTAAATGGAAGAAATTGATCGCCAAGGTGTCATTCAGAGATTGTGTGGACAGCCCGATAGCACTGCTACAGTGGGAACATCTGGCCTTTGAGAGCCCAGCAGGTAGCCTCTTGCTTCTCAGTCCATGCTAATCATTATGAGGAAGTGTTGAAGCTTTGATATCATGAGAATACCTGAAATAGCATTGCGAGGGGCTATCGGTTTTAGCCACAGTTGACGCAACCTTTAGATCATTGGCCTGGCTAGTATTGTATCACAAGTATACAGAGACTGGTTAAAAATATGTTTAACTTATCCTGTTTTTTATATCCCTGGGTCACAAGCACACATGCACTCTTACAGTGTGTCCACATACTGTACACTGACTTGTGTTATGTGAGTATACTGTCTCTTTTAGCTCTTCTTTGTTTAGGATGTTGCTTGCTCTGTCGGTGGAAGAGGGAATCCGGAATGTATCATTGTGTTACTGTTCATTGCGGACAGGTTATAGGGTTTACCATGTTCACCATTGACTACATTTCTACCGTAAATGCTGCAAGAGCAGGACAAACAAAACGTTATGTATAGCAGTCACATGGTAAATGTTGCTCCCATGAGCCAAGCCAACGTAAAGATAACATAATATTTACGCTTCTCAGTTGCAAAGATACACAATTGTTTTGAGGGCATTTTAAAAAGCTAAAATACACTGACTCGGATGTGTGTTGTTGCCAGGTTAATTCCCTCTCGTTGATAGTGCAGTTATGTGTTCTATATCTCCCTGCCTCTACCCTTCTCCGTTTCAGTCCGTTGAATAAGATGCATGCTCGGAACTCATTAGCGCTTCCCTCTCTCTGAAATCGGCCTGCTGAAATGCCTTTTTTTTGCACCACATAAACCTCTGATGTGACTCTTCCGCTGTGCGGTAAAGTCCCTGTATAGTACTAACTCACAAAGGAAGACAGCTCAGTCAACTCAAGCAGGATGATGTGGCTGAATTAGCATTCTTAAGTAAAGGGCGTTTTTCCCCTCCCACAATTTCGGGCTAATGGTCTTTCAATGGTCGCCGCTCCACAAAAAATAATTAGTGTTCATTATTGTGCTCTTGAAATGAGTGTCCTTATGAGAATGAGCTTATGTGATTAAAGTGCTGGGGGCTTAGCTCAACCCAATAGACGTTTTTTTTTTGTTTTGTTTTTCCCGGTTTCCTTTTGTTTGTTTTTTTGTTTCCCCCGATTCCATTATGGCCTCTGTGTGGTCAAGGATCTTATACCGCAACATTGAGTTTTTGTTCAAGCGTCCATTGCTGTTCCGGTTATTTTTTTAAATTATCTTCTTTAGGAAAACAAAATGTTGTCACAGCACTACCATTAATACTGCAATGTTAATGAGACTAAATGAATCCTCCACCAAATTTCCTTTTTAGATCCCTATCTTACAACAACACAGAGACAATCAAACATAAATGGATAAATAAAAACACTGTGTAATCACTGTCTCCACTGTCATGATGTAATCTAAATGGTAATTGTTCCCTCTGTCTCGGACACAAAAGCAACAAAAGCAACACTTCATACTTAATACTAAAGCATGGCGTTCTATTCAGTCAGACATTATCCACAGAGTGCTCTGTGTTTCAGGCTCTTGAGAAATACAGTCAGTGCCGGCGCTAAATAACAAGACGTTTCTGCTCCATTGATCCCAAGCTGTGCACTTCCACTGTCAGACATGGCTGTGTTCAGCTTGGGCTGCAGTAATCCCTGTATTTACAAAGTCCTTCTCATGTTGAGAGCTTCTGCTGTGTTCAAGGTCCCTGTGCTGCTGTTTACAGCCTGCCCTGACTCTACACTGGGCCAATGCATCTGCAAAAACACACATATACTTGTTAAGATTTACTCCTACAATGTGTAAATAAACCAACTGTACCTGTGAATCATTCAGCTAAGTGATTAGCAGCTGGATAGCTCAGTAGGTAAAACTACCATTGTCATGTCATGCAATATCTTCTGGGGCTTGCATGTTTAACTTTTTTATCAAAGCAGATATTTCCTAATACAGTTGTCCATTTCATATACTGATGATTTAAGTTGGGAGAGTTTAGTTGTGCAACAAGTCATATAAATGTTACAATGGTGAGGTACATAACATTGCCTATAGGAGCCATGAATGGCATTCATACTTAAAGAAACCAAGAGAGCCTAAAATAGGTCTTCCCACTTGTCGACTGTATTACAACACTACCAAATCCCTATATTTGTATTTGTGTCAACAGATATGTGTCTCCCATTGATGCATTGAATGCTGGAGTATCAACTGATAGATAGTGATCAATGCATTCAGAAGAAATCTGTTCAACTGAGCACATGAACGGCAAATGTCCCTCTGGACTTCAACACCCATAATACATCAGTCATGTGAGCCTATACAGTGAACATATTTTTAATTGGGAGTGTGACAAGAGTCCTCACCTCTGTGATGACATCATTAAACTGTGCTTCACTGAATGACAGCTCCATTCTCCAGCTTAATTATTTATATTAACATGATCTACCCTATCTGAAAATTGAAATAATACATATGCAATATCAGGGGGTCTGACATGATCACATTGTCTTTCACTCTGCAACAAAACATGACAACTAATTACACAGAAGCTGTTGCTTGTAATGAAACATGCATCCGTGTTTACTGTGTATATGAAATTCATCAGTGTGATATTAGAGCAATGTCAATGGAGGTCAGAACAGTTATTTGCTAACATGATACAGTATATCACTAGAGTTGTGTTGTCGCTTTGCAGTAAGGTTTACTGTATCACATAATGAACAGAGCAAGTTTTCGACATCAACCGAATAACAGACATATTTCTGCTCTTCACTGTGACTGGGGGCAATTAGTTGGTATGGTCCACGGGAAGTGGCACACTAAAGTAGATCTCAGAAGGACTGATGTATAGCCTCTCTGGTCTCTTCTAAGGCAGGGTATCATATCAGCTGTCAGTCCACAACCTGACTTCAATTAAGTCCATTTCTTTAGCCTCCATGCTGTCATTCCTCTATCTCTCCTTCACTCACACACACAAACACACACACACACACACACACACACACACACACACACACACACACACACACACACACACACACACACACACACACACACACACACACACACACACACACGTGCAAACACTCGCGCACACAGTGCACATTCAGCAGCCTGATACATACTTGATTTGAGTGGCAGGTCGGAAATACACAATAATAACCCAAGCTCTGCTTTCATCCCCAAAGGAACTTTATCTCCCACAAACAGTTTTGCAGATACCATCAGGTACATTTTCTGAATAACCTCACTTTTTATATTTTTTATACACGTTATGATACCTTGGCTGTGAATCTATATTGCCTGGAATCCTTTTCACATTTTTTTTCTTTCATCTATTTGTATCCGTCCTTCCACCTGTGCGCATACAAGTCACCATCAAACAGTAATGGACAGAGGAATCTGAAATACAAATGTTGCACTTTGAGACACATTGTTTAATCCTATGGGAACTTTTTTTTCCACCTCTGAAGAATTTCCAACATTAAAACCGCAATGAAAAATATCATTAAGGTCATTAAACATTGAGCCAAACACACATAGAGCGAGTACGCTCGCACACACACACACACACACACACACACACACACACACACACACACACTCACACTTTCATATACATTTTGATTTGATTTGATTTATTAGGATCCCCATTAGCAACACACCGGAGTGAGAGCTAGTCTTCCTGGGGTCCATGCATTGCATAACGCACACACTCTTGACATCAAAACCCCCCTCACCTGGGCTTTAGCTATGGGAATACGGCGGCTAGATTAGCATAACAAATTAATATCAAACACAGCTTTATCCAGCCTGTGCAGCCTCACAGCTCCAAAGCCCCAGCCAACTCTTTATCTTTAATGTGTCCCCTGCTATCAGCATTAGCATGGCTGACCACTCTAAGCACAACATGATTCATCTTGCCATTGTTTTTCAACCCTGATTAACTGGGTTAAAGTATTTTTAACAATACACAGGAATAAATCAACTCAGCACAATGCTGCATTCAGTATAGGCAAAGATCAGTTGTGTTTGATCACATGCATCAAAGCAGTACTTCCATATACGTCTACTGTACATATTCATAATATATGTTTTGGATTAATCTTGTTACCACTGTTCCCATTTCTCAGTATATTTTGTGTAGGTAATTAATTGGTATTAATTTATCTTTAAAAAAAAAAGTCATTTAAAGGCATATTAGTAATCTCCAGTTTGGCGTTATATGCTTTGTTTGCAATAATACATTGTATCCAGCATTGATTCATTCATAACATTTTTGTTAAAGTGGATTTATAGTAGATCTTTTTATAGTGGAACACGCTGAAAACTGTGCATTTAACATGTTTGACACTGTCTCTTTTAATTGATCAATTTGATGTATTAACTGAATTTCTCAATCCTATTGTGCTGCAAGACGCAAACAGTGCATGGATTATGAAAGTAGGAGAGACTTTTTTTTAGAGTGAACAAGGTGCTACATTTATCTATCACATGAAGTCGAAGTGTTCAGGGGGATAAGAGCTGAATGACTTCTGATTTGAGAGTTTTTGGTTAAGGTTAGGTCAACATTGGGCTTTCAGTTAAATGTTGATTTTTTAAAGGTTTTATTTTTTTGTGATTTGATTGACTGCCGTCTTATTCTGTAATAAACCAATAACACAATGTTCCACTAACCCAGTGCTTCTCAAGGCAGCCCGTGCTTGGGAGCCCTGGGGGGGCGCCGTGAGTTGTCAGGGGGGGGGGGGAGAGGGGGGCGGGGCTGCCTTGATTTCCAACTGACCAAAAAAACAAAAAACATTTTTTTATTTATTTTTTTATTTTTTTTAAGTGCTAGCAAGCGCGATGTGTGCTTGTGTATGGTGTATTGCAGTACATAAATGTCCACATGTGTCTCCAAGTGTCTCTGTAGGCTATTTAAAAAGAAATCAAGCAAGTAGACTAATGATAACATTAATGAATTATTGGTTGTCGCATCACAGAAGGCCTATTGGCCTATACTAATAAAAAAACACCACCTTAACTATGTTTACAGTTTAATTTTTTTTTGAATGAAATGCAAACCTCAGTGAATCATTTGCTCTTGTTTCTCTGTCCTGAGATTCACACAGGCTGAGACTTGTTTAAATGTTACAAATTGAGCTAATAAACTGAACTTTGAATTGTTTTGCTGCAGAAGTTATCTCAGCTAATTTTTGTTATTTGATAATAAGGTGATTGTATGCAGAATGCTCATGCCATAAACTCATACAGTGGTTTTGTACAGATAAATAAATACATATTAGCAGGTTCTCAATAGTATTTCAATTTAGGGGGGCGCGAAAAAATTTCTGTCCCCTAGGGGGGGCATAACAGAAAATAATTGAGAACCACTGCACTAACCCCAGATCAATACTTCAAATAATCTCCTTGTTATCTTAATATAAAATGTAATCCTGTCTGTGCTACATTTCTTCCAAAACATGCTGTTTTTTTTTAAGATATTTTTTGGGCATTTTTATGCTTTATTGATAGTGCAGAGACAGAGTTGAAATGGGGCAGTGAGGGGAGTGACACGCAGAGAACGACCACGGGCTGGAATCGATCCCGGGTCCGCTGCTGGCCGAGGCCCATGGGGGGGACGCCCTACCAACTGAGCTAAGGGCGCCCCCCAAAACATACTGTTATTAGTAAACATTTTATTTGTGAACATTATTCGTAGGAGACACTTTATTGATTCAGAAGATATGCAGTATATATGGATAGATTGTTATACCACTCAGATGTTCCAATTAAGTCTAGCCTGATATCAACAGCAGTGTGGTGAAACTTTACAAAGAGCAAAACAGATGCTTTAGTATCTCCGCAGAAGTTCCATAGGGCTGTGGGAACATAGGGATGGCCCCATATAAGTGACTGTTTGCACTTAACCTATAATGCCACATTATTTTTGCTCACTCTGTAGATGTGACCCATTAAGTCTGATTTAGATTTTGATGAAAATAAGTTACTGTAGTATACGTTCAAATTGAAAACAAATGTCACAAGTCTATGCAGGAGCATACCTATGTTCCCTGGGTCCTCTGTTCCCCGCTTTGTATGTGACAGGGGAACATAGGACCTTTTTTTTTAAAAAAGGGCCCTATGTTCCCCGCTTTGTATGTGACTGGGAATAACAAACTGGGGAAAATAGGACCCTTTTTCAAAACAAGGTCCTATGTTAAAAAAATGCTGAATTAAATCAGTGAAGGCTTATGTCATGCAATTATGAAAATGATGGTGGAAAAAAAGCCCTTTCTAAATATTATTAGGACCCGTTAAGGAATTGCGGGGAACATATGTTCCCCGGTATGTATTGCAACCGGGGAACATAGGACCCTTTTTGGGAAAACCGGGAAACATAGGGATGACCCTGTCTATGCTGGCTCTTCCCAAGTTTATGTTTAATGTCCCCTCCATTATCATACTATTTTGATTGAAGTAATGAATTGTCTGTCGTTGGCATTCTATTCAAGCAGATGGTCAAAAACAGACATTAGGTGGATGGAAAATCCCTGTGGAGGTTCAGCCAAACTCCTCCACCTACACACAGCGATCTGGATAGAAAGCTAACAGCTGGTGAAAGTTTGCCAAAGCAAATACACATGGTGTTTATTTGTATTATTGAATCTCGTGTGGCGTGTGTTGCTGCATGGAAGACATGGACCAAGTTCACACCTAGTCAGTTTAAAAAACCCTCCTTTTGCTTAATTTGTCTGCCCATAAAACTGCTTCACTGAGACCCATGAAATGATGAGTCCCAGCCCTTTGCAAGACAACTGAATGGGCAGTTTATTTATGATGCAAACACAGTATAGAGGGCTCATATTAGGACAACTCATTGTACAGCATGCCTTACATTAAAAATATAAGTAAAAACATGGCCAGTTGATATTTGACTACACATGGTTATGAGCTGTATCATGTGGGACATAATATGTTATTCCATATATTTATCATATGAATCAGCACACTTCCTGTACTCTTTAATTATTTAGAAAACTTAGCCCAGCTCACATGTGAAACATATAGAGTTTAAAATGCAAGCACATGTTATCACTTCTTCAAGTCCCTGTTAACAGTATGCTCCCAGTATGAATGATCAACAGCCAGCATGCTGAGAGAAAATCTGGCAGGTGGAGAACCAGTTTGGATAAAGACATTGGGACATCCATCATTATTGGAATGGCAGGAAATAATAGAGATAAAGATAATAATATTTTACACATAACACATGTTATTTTTGTCATTCCAGCACCTTAAACACGCCAACTGGGAATTGTTTAGTCAAACTAACAAGTAAAATCCCCTGCTTGTATGACTAGAACACAAAGCTGCACATGCCTCGGTGCTATTCTCAGTGGTGAAATGTTTCAACCAAAACTAACATGATTTTCTTCCTTTTCACTTATTATTTTATTCTGTCCCTCCTTGTATATAACAACACATTACTGAGAGCTTTATTTGAAATGAATTTGTATAATCGTGAGACCGTTTTCTTTTTGTAAGGGAGAAGTTAATGTGAACGTGATGAAGGCCACTGATAAATGTTCCATTGTGCTACGAAAGGCTTTGTGTTCATTCCTGTGAGTAAGTGGATGTATTTTTTTCCCCCCAAACAACATTTTTCTCTCCTCCGCTTTCTCCGACTTCAATAAGTTAACTTTTTTCACAGACAATCCGATGCAGCAGCATGTTATAAATGTGAGTGATCAAAGTGAGGAAGCCACGACGCATCAATCTCCCAGTGCTCACAGAGGGGCGTAGACAGTTTACCCTCCTCTATCCAAGCTGTCTAATTCGCCAAGCACATAAATTACCAAACAGAGGGGACTTTGATTTGGGAAACGGGATAATAGTATTATGCTAATTAATCACAGTGCACTTTGTCACATTATCTTAGACTGGAATATTAATGTAACTTCTCTCTTCTCTTTTTTTCCTCTCCTCACCTCCTGTTGATTATCTAATAATGATCACAGTTAAGCAGCAGGGAAGATCATTCATTTATTCTGCTCAAAACCTTCTGTTAGGTCCTCCTAGGTTAAGGATCATAACAATGTGTGTATGGATGTATGTGTGTGTCACTGCCCTTTATTCTCTAAATGCTCATACATATTGTAAAACATGTCTGCACATGTGTACCACGCCCTGAAGTGGAATATTGTACCTTAGCTCTTTTGGATCATCCATCTGCTTAGTTAAAATAAAGGTGGAGACAGCCATTCGGGAGAATGCTTGTTGACAAAATCACTGTTTTAACAAAATCAGTACATTTCTCCTCTCCGCTAGCTGTCCGTACTGTGTGTATACTGGAAGAAGATCCAGAATTAATACACAGCCTAAGTTGTGTAAATGGGCGTGTTGCTAGCTGCGGCGGCCCCCTTTGTTTACATACATGTTAACAGAGCCGTGGCTGTGTATCGACACCAGATTTTTTTCAGCACACAAACATGGACAGCTAGCAGATTGTGAGGAGATATCCACTGATTTTGACAAAAAAAAATGGTGAACCCTGGGAACACTCAAAGCCAATAGCTCCCAGTACAGGCTCCTTTGTGTCTGTGTGTCAAACAGACTGCTGTGTCTCCAGTACATCACATCTATCTTTAGGGGAAGAGTTAGTGACTGTGTCTCTCCTAACAGACTATTAGACCATTATGACAGATGTGCAGGGGAGGCACTGATTAAAACCAATTCAATTACAGCCATTACTGCAGTGGCAGAGCTACTCAGTGAACAGATGACGGTAGTACAAGAGTATTCCTACCAGTTGGTTGGCACTACAGTGGAGTGTTGTGTTGGTTCAGGCAGAGCACCATCGTTGTGCTTGCATTAGCTGTTTTATAATCATCCATCAACTACTTTAAGCTGACTATTCAAGTATAATGTGATGGTGCCCAAATGATGTGTTAAGGTTTCCAGCGGTGTGTATCATACAGAGTGTACTCAAGATTATTGTCAAGGATTTGCCCGGATATAGAGTAAACTAAAATGATCAAAATAAAGCAATATTTCAGTCAATGCAAGTGGATAGGTATTGTATGTGAATTATTAGATTTTACATACTGTTTGTGAAACCAGGCTACTACAGATACTTGACTTTATCCAAGGGGACTGTTGTTGTTTCAAAATGATCTAGTTATCCCTCTGTGCTGAAACATTTAGCCAGTCACATTTGTGTTTCCGAATTGGGGTCTGTGACTGTAATAGTACTCTACATATTGAACATATAGTTTTGTTTATATGGCATGCTTACATGATTGTTTGGCTGACAACACCTGGGATACTGTTGATATTCTGTTTTAATGACAACACAGTGAAATTAGCAAAAATCATGTTGAAAGCTCAGAAATACCATCCAGTTCTGATTGCACTGTAGTACTTCCTGAGTTTGTTGTTATTGTAATGCAATCATTAAATTACCAAACAATCATGTTATGTGAAAATAACCAATACAAAAAATTCAAAATAATAATAACATTATTTGCTCCTGTAGTTTTGGCCTCGCATATGTCATAAACCACTCAGCGAATATGCGTCTTCCAGTCAGCATTTGTGTGTGTGTGTGTGTGTGAAAGCCTCCACAGTTGGTTCATTCATGCTGAGCTCAATAGGCCTTAACTACAGCCTCACTGATATGGAGCTGGCTTTTACACAGAGAAAATAAGTCCTGCCTTATTGATCCTGCTGCTATATCACTGAGCTACTTGCGAGATACGTTGACTAGTTGATGTATTTATTCCATCCCAGCCCTTTGTCCCCTTTGTGTATCACCTGTAGTGGGGGCTAATGAAGGCTTGAGAGGACTGGAGTGTATGAGTAAAATGATGATACAAAGTGTGAGTTTTATCCAGTCCTCAAAGAAACAAACAAACCACAAACAGAGCAGCTGGGAGTGCATTCCTCTAAACATGCCGCTTATGTTCAGAATGATGTAACGGCTGATGCTGCTGTGTTGTCCTTGGCACCATTTTGCTCTCTTTGTGTTGAGTGAGTAAGAAAGAAAGAAAGACACGTCTCATGTTGTTTACAGAGACATCTTCTCAGAAGGCATGGGGAGGGAGGAAGCGTGACTGTCTTCCTGCCAGAGATCAATTGCTTGCCCTCGTAGGGTCAAATTCACCATTGATTTCCCTCAGTCCATGTTTCCCACACCGAGAAACTCTCTGAAGCAGTAAATAATTGCATCAAGTTCAATGGACAGAACCAATACCGCCACGAGGAAGGCTTTTTGGAGCACTTGACTGGCTTCCCTTGTGAATACACAACATGCATTAACATTCTCCCAAACCCTCTCTGTTTTAATTATGAATCGACGGATGCATCATTTACAATATAGTAAGCTTCAGATAACAGGTGTGCTACGTGTAATGCGAGAATAGTGTACATTAATGTTGCAATTGTTTTCTTTGGACTTCAAAAGCGAAGGCAAAGTGCCATCGACAAATGGTTACAACAGGGAGTGATCCGTTCTGAATATGCAACATCTTGGAGGTTGAAAGACATGTTTTTCCCGGCCTGGATTATTATCACAGTTGGAACCTGATTACTGGGGATTTAGATGTGTGCAGAGCTATGTTAATACAGCTCTTTCATCATGACATCTGCCAGCATGCAGTGGAGTCTGCAGGAGGTAGCTTTCCTACCTGATGATGACAAATCAACCTCAAAGGCAGCCATTTTCTTCTTCTTTTTTAAAGGCTGCTGCTACTGTGGATTATACTGGAGGTCTGTGCAACCCTGAAAAGACCATTAGTATAACTACACTCTGTCAAAGAAGATGGATGTAACTGTTTTAACACTCATGGAGTTTGCCTCTTCTGTTTGAGAGTGCCTCCATAAACAAAAAAATCCTATTTCGAAGCTGCGTTTAGGCGTAGCACTTGTGCAATGTAGCAAGGATTTATGCATCCAGATGGAATGTGGTTTTTTGTTGCCAATACTTCCCAAAAGGCTCATGGTGGAGCGTGTACAAGGTGCCTGTTTATAAATGAATCACCACAGGGGGAATGTAGTTTGGTGAATATACCTTCCAGCAGAACTGTGGCTCACCTGGACCCTTGTTCTGGAGGAGGACTGTTCTGTTCAGCCTCAGAAAATAAACAACATCTACTGAGCCAGTAGTTGGGTTCTATCTTGGTTGGATACCATCTCAATATACAATACGGGACAACGGGCATCATCTCCTCTCATTCTCAATGGAACCTATTTGTTGTAACTCTGCAACTGCCTTTTTTTAGGGACTGCAAGTTAAACCATTCACACCCCTTTGACACACAACTGTTACTCTTTTATGTTATTGTGTTCATGTACAGTTGATCTCATGTTGTATATTCCTTGGCAAGAAGGAAGACTTTGAACCCATGCCTAATGTATGGGACTCTGTGTGTGCTCGTTTTCTTATTCCTGTTTCTGTTTGCCAGAGGGGTAACGGCATCACTCAGGAACTGAACATAGGATTTCAATACACTCACACACATTCACAGACACACACGCACCCGCACCCACACACGCACCCGCACCCACACACACACACACACACACACACACACACACACACACATCTTGTTCAATCCGCTTCCTGCCTACTCATCTTCCTAACAAGACTTCCATCGTGATGGCTCTTTGATTTGATATCTGCTTCACTTTGTGTCATTCCAAGCGGTTTGATTGGGATTTTAAATGGAATCTGCAGGATCCAAGATGAATCAAAGCTGCAGTAATCATGTTGGGTTGAAATAACATGTATGAGAAGGATTCTCATGCACAAGGCCCAGTAATGTTGTAGAACGTGCAGATGGCAGAGGAGGGCCTATGCAGCATACCTTTTTTAACAGAACAGACGTGCCTTGAATATGTATTGATTATGTGCAATAAAGCTTGATCCAAATATGCTGGCTTTCATTAATCACACACTAGGTTACTGTTGTTGGATTGGCTTGCATTGGGCAATGGGTACCGGGGAACAACAGGAACATCGGACAATATAATAGAAATAAAATAGGGCTGCATACTATGTTCTTAAAACAAGTTTTCCTTGTACTTGGAATGCATTGTAATAATGGGGGATAGTGTACATGTTGTGAAGTATGATTGTTTGCATTTTGAAAAGAGAGCGTTCACGTTCGTCAGGGATGTTGGATGCATTCAAATGAATAGTTATTCATGGGCCCTTATGGGCATATGCAAACTAAGGCACAGCAGTTGGAAAGGAAGAAAGAAGCACTGCCATTTGAATAACATGGAGTTTACAAACTGCACCCTGTATACATCTCTGTGTGGTTCTGACCCAGTTCAGCAAAGGTACCTGTTGACTATTTACCCTCTGGCGAGACCTCTTTAGAGTTAGAAGTGGAGCTTGAATACAGTAAGAACGACTAGGATGGATTCTTGCATATTTAGCAGAACTCACCAAGATGTGTGTTATTCATGAAATGCATAGCCACGGCTCTTTTGGCGAAAAAAATAAAGTATTTTCCTTGAAGGGTTTGTTTTTCTGTGAATTTGTAATAAAGCATGGTGTTAAATGTTAATCTTAATAGCCACAGTATAGCTCATGTGGTGTGCTGTTTCGAAGGCTTACTACCGTCGGTGATAGTCATCCACAGCTGTGATCTGCCTCACAGTGAGAGGAATCTCGCAGGGTCGGGCCCCGTTCCCTGTGCCATGATAGAGACATGCTGTGGAGCTCTGAGTGTTCCCATCTGTCACTTTGCCACTTGGCTCCCCATGTTCATCCTCCTCGTTCTATCTGCCGCCTTCCATCTGGGTGTTCCTCTTCATTTGTCATCCTTTCTTTCTTTGTTTCCTCCTCTGTGTCTCTCTGCCCCTTGTCTTTTTCTGAGCCAAATCTGCTCCAATCTGCAACCACCTAAATTGTTCACCTGTCATGAGTCCCCCAGCCCCAGTATATGTCCACACTAGATTGAATAGACAGTTCTCCTGACTTCCGTTTGACCATTCATCTTCATCAAAGTGTGACAACATAGGATAGCCCTGTCCTTGTAAAGCCCCTGTAAACCCACATCCACACAATCCTTCTTACTATGTAATTAGGGGAGTCAGTTTGCAAAATAGAAAGCATCTGAACCTAGCATATCTATGAATCCAAATACAATATATTGTCATTTATAGTTTTATAAACTATGGGAAATTTGGTTTAGATGAAGAGGGCTTATGCACTATAGTTCTTATAATACAATACATATTTTGAGCCAATCATGGCAGTTCTTTGAATGAACGTTCTATACAAAACAATGACAGTTGCCATTAGACTAGGTTTACAGATTATTTCAGGCCTGCATAATGCTGCCATGACAGTCCAGTCTCACCCGTTCATGCCCAAATCTCCCCTTCCTGGTGTGTCTTTCTCCTCTGAAGCTTCATACTTTAGCTCAGTGGCTCATCCCTGATCCACCAAGGACTTGTTCAATTGGATACACAAAGCCATATGAACATAATGACTAGCAGCAGCAGGGAAAATATGGGGAACCAACAAACACAGGTATTCAATGTTGCTCTCGTCCTTTGAATCGACCCTGACATTGTTGCGGTGATTACGGAACCAGAAGAGAGAGACTGTTCCCTGGTCAGACCTCGAAGGAGACAACAGGCATTGCAGAGTTCAGTAACAGGCTTTGAGAGAAAACAAACACATCAATACAATTGACAGCTAAATTGTAGATGAGAACTTGATGGAAATATAGCTCTGTCATTCAGTGTGTCACTTTTAAATGCCTGTGTATGTCTTCAAGTGGAACCGTTCAATCATGAAAGAGTCCCTAAACACAGACTATTTGATGGCTCATCTTTTTAAACAGTGGTCTAATCCTTAACCATAAATGTCTTCTGCTGACATGCTATATTTAAAAACAGACAGTTCAATGGCCCCGCTACTGTGGGTACTTGCACACTCGCATGGCTTCCCGGGACACTTAAACTTGAAGTGAGTATATCATTAGTGCTATAGTCAATTGGTTGTTTGGGCTTGAATTAGACATGTTCTGACATCATGATTTGATAATGAGAGTGTTATGTTATATTGCCATGAGTATTACATTTCACTTAACATACAATACTCTGATACTCTGGTAAACTTGCATGATGCCTTACTTTAGTTAATGGAGGTTTTGTTTTCAATGTAGCATATTACTGTGTAAGATGTAAAGCAATACGCTATAGGACTGTTGCAAATACAAGCTTTGCTGCAAGACTGCTTAAGGTGCATGTTGTACTAGCCACTATGTTGCAATGGATCAGCAATATGTACATTTAGCCTTGTGTTAATGGACTGATCTGAGAACAGCTCTAATCAGCCAATCATAGTGATATCATATGAATGCAGAGACTGTACAGTGAGTAATACGTAAGGTGAATGTTCCTCTAAATAGTAAAGTGAATGGTTGCTTAGAATGGGGGGGGGGGGCAGAGCACAGAGCACTCGGAACTAATTCAAATACCAATGTTAGCAACCTGCCAGATGACCTTTTGTGAGGTTTCTTAAAATGTGCCTACTCTCCATAACTTCCATACATCATGTATATATCTAAATGGCATTCACAGTCATTTTGACACTTTCTATATTCGCTAGCCTTACAACATACGACTAGTGCTTTACCCTTCTGCTATGCATGATCAAACATCAATTTAAAAATAAGCCTGGGTTTGTTTTATTCAAGTAAAATGTTCTCCCCCCCCCCCCCCCCCCTCTAGACTTAAAGGGCAGTGAGATTTAATGTCAGACGCGTGTGGCACTCAACTTTTCTTCTATATAATCCCACTCTTTCCCTCGTCCCATCCCTCCACTTACCTGATGTGGAGAAATGCAGCCTCAAGTGGTTTCTTTCTCAGTCTGGACATGGTTTCCTGTCAGTGTTATGTTCCCTGTGGTGTACTATCTGAATCTGGTGTCTTGTACAATCGAAATAAAAAAAACCTCCATCTTCAAAACTGCCATTTCTTCAGAATGGCATTCATACAGTATGAAGTCGGGTGTAAAATAAAGAGGTAGAAAGGATGAAATACAAAAGTGCTGTAAAGAGAGAGATGGTGTTATAGGACTAACGGGATGCAAACATAATGACAACGGATCGTAGGCGCGGATGCTGAATCGTTGCTTATTTTTACAGACCGAATACTGAGTGCACACATCAGCCTAAAAGACGGGATGAATCACCACCAGTGCATAATGGTGTTTGCTTTCATAAGTCTTTTTATCGAAATGCTTATTGCTTTGTGCACAGGGGAATTTTGGATTACCTTCCTGGCTTACCTCTAATGGCTGTCAGCTATGCAATCGGTTATGTACGACCTCTAAATTTGTCATAGTTTGCTGCCACAGAGCTCTCATCACACATAGGACATCAAGCTCTGATTTGCATGTGTGTCATTTTTGCATACAGAGTCATTTAGACCTCACCTGAGGAGCTGGTCTTTTTTCATTTCATTTAGTATTTGTAATGCTTGCATACTTAATTGCTGTAAAACGGGCCGGTCATATACTGCACACACAAGGTGGTACACACATCTACACCATACAGTACAGGATAACGATATTTCACAAAGAACAAGCATATGAACTGACCTTGCTCATAGTAGCTAATAACACAAATAAACACATTCAGTTAAAGGTGCAGTGTGTAAAGGAAATTGGGTGTTTTTCAGTGTACACTCGGTAGACATGGAATGTAATTTGTAGAACTGTGTTTCAATTAGTGAATAATCACTTGAAAATAACTGTTGTTGTTTATTTAATACACTTAGAATGAGTGTTTTATATCGGAGCGGGGGCGGACATGTTCACAGCCATGTTTCTAGAAAAACACACATTTGAAAAGGTGTGAACTACATTAATATATGATTATGAAATTACAATATCAGAAAGATAGACTTTTTTTTACACACATTTTGTATTTAACAATAGCTTGCAGAAGAGTAGAGCTGGGTGTTGGTGCAAAGATAAATGAATCCACAGAGGTGATGTTTTGCTGCAGTACATTGTGATTAAGCCATGGGAAATATTTGTTTCTCATTAGCCACAAGGTGTCCTTTACTAAATGTAAAAGGACATCACAGACAAAGAAAACCACAGTTCTTAAACAAGTGGAACATACACAACTGCTGGAAGCTCTGGTATCAGTTTCACCCCCTTCAATGCATCACATCGGTCAAAAATGACCCATGCATGACGGTGGTATTTATTTGCTATATCTTTGAAATAAATGATGTTTGTATCATTTAATATTTCACATTTCCATTACAAATCTTGTTTTCTAAGTGTGTCTGATGATAGGCCGTTACATTAATACTAAACAATGCGCCGCACATTACAACCACATTTACATTAGCTGCTTGGGACATTTATAGAATAATATTAAGGCTGAAGGCCTCCATAGCGTTTACATTGTGCTTGGTTTGCTCACTGTTTTTTTAATAGACTAGTCGACCAGTCTTAATTAAAACTTCCGTTTAAACATTGGGGAGATTATTCGCTACGTGCTAGCTTTTTTTAAATTAAATTGAATTATAGTGACACAAATCCTCAAAATGATGTCAAATATGACATACCATGTGTGTGATCACTGTAAATAGCTTTA